>NW_014333006.1:173773-187563 GCF_000341935.2 Cephus cinctus
CCCCCCGCCCGCCAGCCTCGCCGGAGGCAGCCCTCGTTTTCGAACCCTTAGCAACCACCCTCCAGCCATCCACACAGTCAACCCTCAGAGTCTCCTCTAGCGCCGTGAAACAAAGAACCCTCCTCGCGAACGCCTCGGGCGTTAATATTTTAAGCACACTTTTCTCGCGGTCCTGCCCTCCTCACGCCCTCTTCTTCCTCCTTTTATTTTTCTTCCCTCGGCATTTCAACCCTCCCATATTCCTGACAGTGCCTCGTCCCTCTCGGCGCTTCGCCCCCCTGCCACCCCCTCGTTCAAGTAGTAGTTCCTACTTAACAATCCGCCGGCGATACGGGGGTAGCTGGCTGGCGCTATAGGGGCTGGAATGAAAAGCAACCCCTATACACGACAGACTCTATAGGTACCTCCGCCTCGAGTTACCTACACCTAACCAACCCTTAGCAACGATTCCACCCTCCTTCTCGGCGTTATTCTCCGTTATTCCACGAACCACCCCTCTGCGTGCGGCTAAATTTTGCAAGGCAAATTAAGTGTGCGGTTTTACGACAGTGGCTTTCAACGGCGACCGACCCCAAGACCTTATCAGGGAGCGTCCTATCACGTTTTGCGTAACGATATAACGGCGCAGGTCCCACCCTCCCCCGTTCTCCATTGTCCGTATCTTCCAGTTATCCTTCGCTTCGGCGCCTGTCCATCTCGTTATGGCGAGTCCACGGATGTCCTTTGTATCCCCGGAACAAACGGCAAGAAGTCGATTCGCCCCTACGGGGTTCGGAGATAAGAAAAAGAAAAAAGCGTTTGAAACCGTAAACTTATCTTAGGTTCTCCGTTTCTTTATCAACCTCTCCTCCCTTCGTCTACTCTCCATTAGGCACTCCTTCCCGTAGCTTTTTTCTCTAGCGTAACGCAGGCCGCTCCTTTTGATTCTGGCTGTGCGCAAGGGTAGCCTTTGCATCGGTGACTCGCGAATTTCCATCCCCCCGAGCCTGACTTCGGCCCCAGGGCTGGTTGCAGGTTCGCCCTTCACACGCAGTGCACACTGATGAGAACGGGGCGATGCTTCTTTACTCTTTACACAGTACACATCGCTGGGTGGAACTTGAAAGCGTTATTGTCCATGGTCGTCGGCGTCGCTCTCAGCGTCGTGGGCGTCGCGATGGTACACTTATACCGCCCACACGATTCATCCTCAACGTCCTCAACCAACAACCCACGTTCTGTAAAACCATTGCACTATTCAGCAGGCTTCACTTTGATCTTCGATGCTAAGGGTTGCGTCGCGTATAGAACACGACGCGCGTCCCGACGCTTTGCGTCGACGCGTTTTCAGATTAATAACTGAAATCCAGCTGCTGCTCAGACTCAAAGAGTAAAAAAAAAGTCTAGGAGATTTACAGCGGGCAGCGTCGGTTCTCTCTTACGGTTTTCAATGAATTCTCTGTATCGATTGAGCACCACTGCCCGATGAGCACAAAATGTTTAGCCCTGATTGTAAGAGCCCCCCGTTCACTCGGAGGCTGTCCTCCTAACAACCCTTGTTTACGTTTATGGCTTTGGGCTTGACGATCGCGTGCTACGCACTACCCCTTGGCATTCCATACCAGACCGCACACAACCCCGTCAGAGCCACCCCTGCTCTTACCGCTGTATAAGCTCATACGTTCGTGCGTCCATCATTCTCCAGTGCACTCTCTTTCGCGCACCCTTTTTTTCTATCCACGCAGACGCCTTTCCGGATTTATACCGTATACAAGTAATGTAGGTGGTATAGGGTGGGACGGACAGTTTGATAAAGGCAGCCTGCGACCCCCTTTAGTATATTATCCGTACATGCAGTATCCTACCCTTATATATGGCAATCTTGACAGTGGTGTGGGATGAAATCGGCCACCGTAACCTAACCCCATAAACTCACCCCCTCGTTCTCGGAACTTAATTCGACGAGGGACCCGATGACGCGAGGGTGATGAGAAATTCGGGCATCCTCGGTGATACTCGGGAACGACGATGCCCATCGGTCTTTTATTGCCAATTTGCCGAATGAAATGTCCCCCTACTTACTGCCCGATTATTACGATCCTGGTTTATGATACGTATATCTATATAGTTATATCTACGATAGCTGCGTATACAGATATATTGTTCACGATGCTGCGTGTTTACGTGAACGGAGCATTCTGCTTTATTTTTTTTTTTCTTACTTGTTAGAACATACGTATTGGGCGCGCGTTTAGCAATTTTATAGTTGGTTACTACTTTGTGTATGTTACTATTAATTTTGGTAGTCGTGTTATTTCACTTGTTATCGTTAAGCAGATGAATCTTTGTTTCCCTCGGTGTTAAATGTCATTTTTGGAAAACGTGGAGGATAATCTACGGTTTTCACGAAGGGTGGATTTCATACTTTAACGGTGGACTAGTAGCAATATTTTTTTAAATGAAACATGCGCACTCATCTACAGGCTGTCTCTGCGGAAATTGCACATCTCGATTATTTCCGTTACTATTGAAGATACGGAAAAAAGTTTCAGACAAAAATTTTATGGTTTCAAGAGGGTCGATTTTTCATTCAAATGTTTTTTTTTTAATTAATCATTTTATTGCGAGATACAGCAAATTACATGTTTTTTTTTTATGGAACATCATTTTATGTTGGTATGAAAAAATTAAGCACGCTTTTTATTCTAAACATTTTAAAACCTTTCGGACTAAAATCCATCCAGCCATTTCCATGTTATCGAAAAGCGAATTTATCGAACAATCTTCGCGCGCTTAATTTTGCAACGAAAGATTGTTCAATAAATTCACTTTTCGATAACTTGGAAATGGCTGGATGGATTTTAGTCCGTAAGGTCTTAAAATATTAAGAAAAAACCGCGCTACATTTTCATATACCAACATAAAATGATGTTCCATTTAAAAAAAAAACACGTAACGTGCTGTATCTCGAAATAAAATAAATATTTAAAGAATTCATTCGAATGGAAAATCGATCCCCTTGTAACCATAAAACTTTTGTCTGAAACTTTTTCCCGTATCTTCCATAGTAACGTAAAAAATCGAGGTGTGCCCTTTCGAGGAGACACCCTGTATATAACAGTGATATTTAGTATTTAATCTGGAACGTAACGCGAATGCGTGGATTTGAGCTTGTACGAATTTTTGAACGATTCGCGGATATATTCATCGAGCTGCACTGAGCCTTTTGCGCTTTGAAAACTGATTGCATTAAAACAAGCCACTAGTTCGAAATATTCTTTTATCCGATTATTTAGTTTTCCTATTTCTATACGCACGAGATTGATTACATTACAAAAAGACATCAATTTCAAATTCATCCCCCTATGTATGGCTCGTGAAAATATTACGAATTATCAAACTGCACTTTGGTTTTGATTCGTGTATAATTTCCAAAGTTTTCTCATGTGCTACATTTTTGTGCACATTTTCTTTTTAACGAAACTATAACTTTTATCAATATGACACTTTACTAACGTTTTTCTTCGTATTTAAACTTATTACACAAATTTTTCAGTCTTTTCCTGCGAAATTAACACCAGCTGTGATCCGCTGCTCGTTACGCCGCGCGAATCCCTATTTGGCATATCTACATTCCAGATCGTCTGAAATAATTAAAAAAAACAGCTGTCTACTTTACATAAATATGGTTACGATTTGACACGCATTAATTAACAAAAAAAGCAAATCAGGTAAATGCCGACCTGTTAATTGCATCTACGTCAACGAAGAAGTCGATAACATTGGTTTGTTGTATCGACCGTGTATTTATAAAAACGGAACAGGCATCTTGTGTGTTGTAACTCGTCATTGACTCGTTTATGTTGTTTGAGCAAATAAGATTCGAGTACTTTTTTTAAGCGTACAAAAAACATGTCTACATATAACACGATTGTGACGTTTATGCAAAATACCAAAAAAAGACAATACTCACGCTTGCAATATTCTATGTAGTCGCCCGTTTCTTTTTATTAATTTGAAGGAAAAAATAAGAAAATTATTATTTCCTCTTAAAAGTCACGGCGATGCTCGCACAGTTATGAAAATGACGAAGCCGCGACGACACTAGATATCATCACGCTTCGACAAGGCGTTCTTGCGGCGTTAATATTTAAATTTTCTTTTTATCTACAACGCCAAAGGCAAATAGCAAGATGTATAGCAATATATCTTTTAACGAGTAAGTCAAATATTATACAAGCATCTGTCGTAACGCTGAGGTTAGCATAGGTGTCTTTAAATTTGACACTCTTGAATAATCAGCAAACAAACTAGATGGATTATTACACATCTGATAAGAAACACGGCAACGGGCACATTTAGCACAATCATTGCTGAGTGTGACTCATCTTGCTTACTTCTCGTATAACCTAAAACTTCTCACGATAAACGGAGCGTCAATGCAAGAATAAACACAAATAATACGTAGCACCTGCAGTCTCTCTGTATTAATAGTAATTTAAAAACGGGTCCATTGATTCCCTATAAAATGCGCAGAATTATCCTGACGAGGTATTGAAAATCATATGGAAAATTTTAAGGTTTCGTATCGAGCCGCAGCAAAATATTGTCTTTGTGAGCCATGCACGCGTATGGTAAAAAAATTAAATAAAATTTCTCGCACAATAGTCACTCGCACGAGTGGGCGTTGATGTATACAGAATTTAAAGGAAAGAGTCCCTCGTGCTCAGACATACGAATCACAGTGCGTCAAAGCATCGTAATGGCTGAAAATATAAAAATTATCAGACGTTACAGGGAGAAGCTGTTAGAATACTTAATGGAAGAGGGTGAGCGATGCAGAGTAGCGAGGGTGCAAGAGTTGGTTGATACGTCAGTGGCCGTGATAGGAAGGGGTGGTTGTTCCGGTAGCAACGGCAGTGGTGCCGAGTACGGCGAGTGGGACGAGAAAGTGGTAGAAAGAGGCTGGACGTAAAAGAGAAGAAGTTGGACAAAGAAAGGTATAGGGGTTGCGCGTGTATATGTATATACACGCGCGTATATATACGACAGGTTGTATATGAATGGGGTGGCGGAGAACGAGGTTATGTTATGTTAGGTTAGGTTAGGTTAGGTTAGGTTAGGCGCGGCGGAGATGTGAAGCGGGCGGACCACGGGACGGGATAATAAAAAGATTTATTCGGCTTTTATCCCAGAGTTATTCAGCTCTTTTCATCCGACGGAGCTTTTTTCTCCCTTTTTATAACTCCCACCACGGCCGCCGTGCGCGGGGAGGGCGCTGCCGTCTCGGAGCCGGAGGAACTGGCGGAGGCCAGGATCCTGATTAAAATATACGACCGAGCCTTGCAGACTTCTTATGCCGTAGTCTCTCGGAACGCGTATTCAAAGAATTTCAAATGAGCGCGCCATACCTCTAACCCAACCTATCCGGTTGAATCTCCCGCCTCCACCTTGTTCCTTCTCTTCCTCCTGCACCTTCCAACTGGTCTTCTATGTGTTTTACCCTCCTCTTCCCCTTATCGTCCCACTTGGCGACCTCCGCAGACACTCTTTTACGGCGACTGGCATCGCTTCGCAGCACCGGAGACAAAACTGTCGCGGTCTCCTTTTTCGTACTGGAGGACGAAGGGGGTAGAAGAGAGCGAGAGAGAGAGAGAGAGAGAGAGAGAGAGAGAGAGAGAGAGAGAGAGAGAGCAAAAGGCTGCTCCCTCGTCAGCTGGATTAGAGAAATAGGAGTTGCCGAATATTGGACGCATCTCCAAAGTCCGCAACAGCAAACGAAAAGGCGAATTCAGTCGCCTACTTATTTCTGTACTTTTTACTTTTCGCTTTTATTTTCGCTCGTTTATGTATACCGCGACAAGTTAATTCCTTATCTCGATATGCGTGGTTAATACCAAGCACGTAATTTGGAATAAAAGAGAAAGATAAAGAAAACGACCTCGGTAGCTTTAGATGGCAGAGGGATAGAGGCTGACAAAAGAAAAATATCTCAATTTATTCTGCAGGGTACAAAGTTCTCGTAAGTACGGACACTCGCAGGAATGAATAAAAAACCAGAGAGAAGAAAAAAGTAACGAAAATAATGTTTAAATCGCCCAAGGGACTAGTCAACACGTGTACCCAATTCGGACCGGCACTTTAGGAATGATAATAATAAATAAAATTAAAAGCAGAAAGACAAAAAATAAAATTAATAGACGAAACTTTCTTTCCTGTTAGAAACATATAAAGACAGTCTCCATAACCTCGTGCGTCACTCATAACACAGTTACAGAGCTTTGAGATTCGATGCTCGTAACATCCCCTGATGCGGGGTAAAAGAATCAATGCCAATGACTCGTCATTCCCGAAAACAGGAATCATCGACAGCTATTGGAAATGATCTCACAGTCGGATATTATTAACCCAGCCCGAACAGGGCCGTAAAGCCGCCGCGAATCTATTAAACATTTGCAATGATAGCTGGGGAGATAGCCGACGTTTATACGCCAATGTACCCGTCTATCTATAGATGCAAGCTATAGGTATACACTATATGCTACATATATGAGTCCAATGATCACATGCACGTCCGTATGGTTGTGAGTTGTCGATTTATATCCGCCAAACCGTAATTCACCCCCTAAAGGTACAAAATTGCCGAGTGCGATTGACTGAACAGTCAGAATTACTAGAGATCAAATGGGCAGAACCATCTTCGACTATATCTTTAGCTCTGGATAATGAATCAGGTTATCTAAATGGTGATTCAGTTCGAATGCGCAAACTGAAGTTTCTTCGTCCTTTTATTCTCATGGAAAAACCAAACTGCACTCGGTACGCTCGAGCTGAGTAGCCTGTTTATTAATGTTATAAAATTTAGATGCGAGATCATCCAGGAGTATTTCAACGGCTGAAAACTACTGAAGCTATCTTGAGTTGTTCAATGCACACGAGTGCTAGCGTGTATACTGTAATTATATGGACTATGGGTATAACGATTGATAATTATTGAAATTAGCAATTTTAAAGGAATCAGCCGATTACCGGTTTCTTGAGTGGAAATCGTTACCCCTTAAGCAGCGACCTTATTTATCACACCCGTTGGCTTGACGAGGGGATGTGCCGTTTGGTTAGGTGGCTGGCTGGATGGCTGGGTGGCTGGATAGAGTCAGGAGCAGGGAATGAAAAGAGACTCGTCGTCGCGGCAGTCGTAACGTAATTACAGTCGCGCTTAATTTATTTGAAGTATACCGCCCCGGTAGGGGAGGTGTTAATAGCAACGTAATCTTCCACCTAGATCCCCTCGCCGTCCCATCTTCTCTCACTTAGGCACCCCATGCCATTCCTTGCTTCCCATCTAGCCACCCCCTAACACCGACGTCACGACTCTCAGGAATTAACACCAACAGCATTTCAGTACCTTTATCCGAGTAATGGTGTTATCGCTCCTAGTTCTATATATATATATATGCTCATACTTAGGTACCCGTTCACACCAATAACGAAAACACATAACCTATATCCCAGCTCCTGGGAATACGATATCCTGTAGATTCTTCACCTCCGGAGAGACTATAACCTACGACCTACAACACCAAAGGTAGAAGATAAAACCTGGAGCGTACATCCCTAGTAGTATCCTATTTCAGTGGAACAGGATCTTTGGCTTTTTCTCAGCCTCCCCGCCATGGACCTCTTATGCACGTACGGCAATGCGTGTCTATAGACGTGCGATTTGCGTCGTTATCTGTTACGAGTTTAGAGTTACGTATTATCGGGGTATTCGGAGTATTCGATGTCTGACTTTACAGCGGCGTTCACACCGAGAATCAGGACGCTCCTATTATGGTTACGGATTGCCCTGGTTGCCTTCGGCAATCTGCCGTTCGTTCTGATGCTGTTGTTGGTACGACTGCTGATACAGAACTTGACAAGTAGAGCACCGTTAGCAGTCACGGTTAGCAGGTAGTAGCACTTGGTAAGTGAAGTTGCAGCATCTGGTGAGGCGGTGATCTGACAATGGGGTAGGTTTAGTACTACTATTAAAACTGGTAGTACCGGCGCTGTCTGACTGTACTGTGCGGGATTCTGGTTTGTAGTGGTACAGTGGTACCATCGTCTGTGGGGATGCTGCGAGTTGGGGTTGTAGGAGTAGATACGGGGTCAGAGTTAGAGGCGGCGTTCGAGCGAGTCTGTTAATTGGACTAATTACTGTAATTACTGAAAGTTTCACTGGGCTCGAGGGGGGAGGGGGGAAGGGGGAGACGGAGGATGGAGCCGTTATACAGTGTTGCGACCACATTGAACCCCTGGCCACTACTACTACTGCTACTGGCATATCAAACCCCTTTCTGTATGAGTAGCGCTGATACTAGTGTTACTAACATTGTTGCCGTTACTAGTAGCATCGGCACCTCTGGCAACCGTTGGTGGGATTGCTGGGTATATTAGCGATGAAGCTGGTGCTGGGCACTTGTGGCTGGGTACGCGTGTTTTCGTATTTACAATTCCTGTCTGAACTAATAGGGGTAGACAGGTGTGTGCCACCCTCAAATCTCTCTGCGACACCCATTCAACGTCACACGTCGCCTATTGCTCTTACCGCCCCTTGATCGTTGTTGCTC
Organism: Cephus cinctus; assembly: GCF_000341935.2. Taxonomy (NCBI): domain Eukaryota; kingdom Metazoa; phylum Arthropoda; class Insecta; order Hymenoptera; family Cephidae; genus Cephus; species Cephus cinctus. The sequence goes on from NW_014333006.1 coordinate 182,362, forward strand.
CTGTAACACGACAGCAGTTGGTTTTTATTGAATTTGTTATTATTATTGGATATAAGGGATCGAGGAGGGATTGCCTCTGGCGTACGTTTGGTTATACGTGAAAGTTGATTTATGAATTTGTATTTAGTATAAAAAAATCCTTAACGTGACGAGCTTGGCTGATTTTATTTATTTGTGGATCAATCAGGTGGGTCGAGCTGAGGTTACTTTTAAATTTTAGTTTTATTTTCTTCCTAAACCCGTTGCCCTACGATTTATTTTCAAACGTGCCTGCGCAGATAATTTAATTTAGCGCATACCTGTGCGGAGAATTATCGCAAGATGAAACTAAAATTTTTCGATTCTTGTTCAACATATTTATATACAGTGAGTAACTTTAATATTCGGACACTATGAGATTTTTACTATATTACGTTATAACTTTATTTCTAATAAGAAAAAAAAAAATGATTAAGGATTATGATGACGTATACGCTTAATAAACAATAGCGTAAGTTTGATTTACATAACTTGCAACAGTTGTTGAATAATACGGTTTAAATAAAACAGTGTCCGATTTCCACGTTACTTTAATATTCGGACACTTTCAGAAACTACATATGCACATACTTATTTTTCGGCTGGCTTTTGTTACAATACTTGTTCAATATTTTGTTGGGTAGCCATCCTGCTTTATCACTTCTTGCAAACGCTGCTGCATATTATTAATAATTTTTTTTTAATATTCACTACTCAAACTGTCCCATTCTTCTTTTAAACGATTTTTAACATTTCTCTGAAAGATATTGGTGTTTTTCGAATTCGGCGCTCTAGTTTATCCCACACATTTTCAATGGGGTTAAGGTCATGGGGTGATTGAGGTGGTGGTTGCAAAACTTTTGGGCAATTGTACAGCAAATATTCCTGCACAATGCGTGCCTTATGTTTCGGGTCATTATCCTGGTAGAACTTGAACGTATTTAAAATCCCCATTTTTGTAGCACTTCTGTGTAAATTTTTTTTCAATATGGTCATGTAGAAATTTTTGTCCATAATCTTTTCGTTGAAAACTAATTTGCCCGGTCCGAAAGTCGCCCCAGCCCCAGACCATTACACTGCCACCTCCGTGCTTTACGCTCGGCCGAAGATTGTTAAATTTAAATTCTTCCTTTTTTTTCCGCCACACCATCCTTCGTCCATCTGACCCAAAAATATTAAATTTACTGGTGTGTGCCACCCTCAAATCTCTCTGCGACACCCATTCAACGTCACACGTCGCCTATTGCTCTTACCGCCCCTTGATCGTTGTTGCTCCTGTAACACGACAGCAGTTGGTTTTTATTGAATTTGTTATTATTATTGGATATAAGGGATCGAGGAGGGATTGCCTCTGGCGTACGTTTGGTTATACGTGAAAGTTGATTTATGAATTTGTATTTAGTATAAAAAAATCCTTAACGTGACGAGCTTGGCTGATTTTATTTATTTGTGGATCAATCAGGTGGGTCGAGCTGAGGTTACTTTTAAATTTTAGTTTTATTTTCTTCCTAAACCCGTTGCCCTACGATTTATTTTCAAACGTGCCTGCGCAGATAATTTAATTTAGCGCATACCTGTGCGGAGAATTATCGCAAGATGAAACTAAAATTTTTCGATTCTTGTTCAACATATTTATATACAGTGAGTAACTTTAATATTCGGACACTATGAGATTTTTACTATATTACGTTATAACTTTATTTCTAATAAGAAAAAAAAAAATGATTAAGGATTATGATGACGTATACGCTTAATAAACAATAGCGTAAGTTTGATTTACATAACTTGCAACAGTTGTTGAATAATACGGTTTAAATAAAACAGTGTCCGATTTCCACGTTACTTTAATATTCGGACACTTTCAGAAACTACATATGCACATACTTATTTTTCGGCTGGCTTTTGTTACAATACTTGTTCAATATTTTGTTGGGTAGCCATCCTGCTTTATCACTTCTTGCAAACGCTGCTGCATATTATTAATAATTTTTTTTTAATATTCACTACTCAAACTGTCCCATTCTTCTTTTAAACGATTTTTAACATTTCTCTGAAAGATATTGGTGTTTTTCGAATTCGGCGCTCTAGTTTATCCCACACATTTTCAATGGGGTTAAGGTCATGGGGTGATTGAGGTGGTGGTTGCAAAACTTTTGGGCAATTGTACAGCAAATATTCCTGCCCAATGCGTGCCTTATGTTTCGGGTCATTATCCTGGTAGAACTTGAACGTATTTAAAATCCCCATTTTTGTAGCACTTCTGTGTAAATTTTTTTTCAATATGGTCATGTAGAAATTTTTGTCCATAATCTTTTCGTTGAAAACTAATTTGCCCGGTCCGAAAGTCGCCCCAGCCCCAGACCATTACACTGCCACCTCCGTGCTTTACGCTCGGCCGAAGATTGTTAAATTTAAATTCTTCCTTTTTTTTCCGCCACACCATCCTTCGTCCATCTGACCCAAAAATATTAAATTTACTCTCGTCAGAAAAGATGACATCATTCCACCATGTTTCATCCTTCAAAGTAAATTCTTTGGCATAATTCAGTCTTTTCTTTCGATTCTGTTCACTCACGTACGGTTTCTTTCTAGCCACTCTTCCATTGTAGCCGCTATTTTTTAAGGCTCTGCGGATCGTTTGAGGATGCACGTTTTTTCCAGTCTCGTTTAACAGCTCTGATGCTAATTTTGGGGCACTGAGCGTAGGGTCCTTCTTTATTTTTCTTAGCAATTTTCTCTCATCGTGAACGTCTAGTTTCTTCGGTTGGCCTTTTTGGGGTATAAAATCTATACGATCCTCGCATTTGAACCGCTTGACTATATCTCCCACTGTACTCTTGCTTATGTTTAGCAGAGCAGCAATTTCTCTGTACGATATTCCTTTGGCATTATGATATATTACAAATTGCCGTATATCAAAACTCGTGTTCGCTTTGCGAGGCATTGTACAAGTGTATTGTACGATGATCGGCAAATAACTAATAAAATAAGGCTTAAACTAGAACGCTTAACTAGATTTGTAAATAAACATTGTACTCTAATTTGGCGTAATTCGGATTGAACATTGGAAAAAGCGCTACATTGTAAAGTGTCCGAATATTAAAGTAACGTGGAAATCGGACACTGTTTTATTTAAACCGTATTATTCAACAACTATTGTAAGTTATGTAAACAAAATTTACGCTATTGTTTATTAAGCGTATACGTTATCATAATCCTTAATCATTTTTTTTTTTTTTTTTTTAGAAATTATGTACCGTATTATTCAACAACTATTGTAAGTTATGTAAACAAAATTTACGCTATTGTTTATTAAGCGTATACGTTATCATAATCCTTAATCATTTTTTTTTTTTTTTTGGTTAGAAATTATGTTATAACGTAATATAGTAAAAATCTCATAGTGTTCGAATATTAAAGTTACTCACTGTAAATGTGGAGGCTATTTAATTTGTGATCGAACGGATTGATAATAAGTAATGACGATAATAGATAGAAATTTAAAAATGTCCTAATTTATACGGTCCAGATTCCTAATTTTCACTGAAAGGGGTAATTTTCTTTTTCTCCTTATCAATATTTGTTTTTTATAGCCAGAGAAACATTGAAGATTGGTACTCGCAGAGTCATTGGCAATCCCCGAAGGATGCTGCGAGCGTATTACGTAGAGCTGGCAGTAAATTGAAGAAGGGCTGGATTCACGGAGGGGGATGATTTTGGGCGATGGCAGTAGAAAGGGACATCGACGGGAGTTCTTGCAATCTCATAATATTCCCCAAAATGGAAGTGCGATCTCCGAAAATCCCCTGAGACTTTAGCGAAATAAAGGTCGTGGGAGGTTTTACGAGACTGTTAGGGGTGGGTTTGGATTGCAAGGGATACTGGAACACGAGAGAGAAAGAGAGAGAGAGATAGTAGTGGGGAAAAAGGAGGAGAGAGACGAAAAAAAAAGAATTACGGCACTAACACAGGCGCAGTAACGGTTCCGAACTTGTGTGTGTGAACCCTTAGGAAGAGCGGTACTTTCGAAATAGGGGTTGGATCGGAATCGAAGGGTGACTGGGGTGGTCTGGTCTGGGGGTAGAAAGGGTGGTACGGAGTAAAGCACCAACCAGGAGGGTGGAGTTCCCGGTGTCGAGATAAAAAGTAAATGAGGAACAAAGGTCCCACGTGGGTTTTAGGGGGATGAAGGGGATTTCTCCGAAGGGGTGGACGTGCCAGGAATAATGTTCGCGGAATTACTTGGGCAAAGAGAGTGAAAGGGGTGTCTGGGAAATCGAGGAAAATTAATTAATAGGGGGTTGTGCGGCTAATTATTGGCCTCTCGGTATCTGGGAACCAACCCCTACCTAACCCCCTAACCCCTGACAATCCCTCCGGATGTTTTCCGGCCATTAGTTGAAGTGCATCCCCCTTCTCATAATTCTATTATATCTATGCACTTTCGCATGTGATATTCGAGCGAATCGCATAGCCGGGAGCAGTTGTCATAAGCGCGTCGATAATTGTCGGCAGTTATGTTAATTATCAATCAGGCCCTGCGCTTAACGGACGTCCATGATGCGCTGTGTTCTCTCCTGCTCCGTCGTATTAGACTGCGGCGCCACGCGGCGTCGCCTGTCGTGTCAATTTATTGAAGGACTGTCGTCTATTACGTTTCCCGTGAACCAGGCCTGCGAACGCTCTGACGATTGAAGTCAATGGGCCATTTGGCCACGAATCATTTTCATCCCCCTTTGTAAACGGAGGGAGCGGAGCACGCTTGATGCTGGACTCTTCGTGCGTTTCGCTTGTTAAACGTACCTGACCGCTTCCATTATTGGGCTATTAAGGAAAGTGCCTGTGCATCATCCGGCGATGAAACGTAGGTAGTGCTTGCTTATTAAAAAAAAAGCAAATAACTTTGAGAGAGCTACAAAAAAATTGCCCTCTAAGCCGATATCAATTATTCAGTACAAAAAGGGATTCGCTCTATGTTACGCGGTGCAAGTATTTCGGGGGTGATACTTTTAACCACCCCAAATTGTCCGACAGTAAGGATTGATAACGACGCATGGACGTGACGAATGTGAATTTTCATGGGGTGACTAAAGTGATAGTATATGCCGGTGAATGGGGATGAAAGTGCGAGTCAACGTAAGGGGAGGATTTGCCATGTTCGCTGGGTGAGAGAGAGTGCGGGGC
>NW_014333006.1:187835-194822 GCF_000341935.2 Cephus cinctus
GGGTGGTGGGGGGGGGGGGGGGGGGGGGGGGGGGGGGGGGGGGGGGTGGGGGGGGGGGGGGGGGGGGGGGGGGGGGGGGGGGGGGGGGGGGGGGGGGGGGGGGGGGGGGGGGGGGGGGGGGGGGGGGGGGACGAGTGAATGAGTAGTAGGCGGATGAGCCTGATGAGGCTGTTGATACAATCACGAGGGTGTGGAGTGAGGTTAACGGGCCAGGGCTGAAGTACGGGGGGGAGGAGGAGGGCTATTACCAACCCTTGCCAACATCCGCCAAGCCGACATTACCCACGTCCCGTGCTAACCGTGTGTATGTTCAACACGCGATCCCGTGTAACCCTCTCCAGCCGTTGGCTCCCTCGTACTAGCTCATACTACCCTCTACGAGCCACCCGATTCCTATCCCGAATCAACCCCCAGATCCTGCGCCGCAGCCGAACCCTCTCGTTGTCTCTATGGAGCTCCTGCCGACTACCGGCTCCCTGAACATGCTGTCACAGAGGTCGTGGAGCACCTGTTTCCTCCAAATTGACACGTTGCCTTTCATTGCCGGCAACACTGGTTCGGTTTAAGCCTGGAAATATTTGCCGGTTGTTCCATATGCATGCGAGGGCAGGAGAGGCAGGCAGGGTTTGCTAAGGGTTGAGCTTCGCACGTAGTGATCTATTCGCCTTGTTAAATTTCATAATAAATAGAGAGAATTATTGTGTGAATAGACATTTAATTTGGATTCTCGTTACAGCCCGTAGGCGTCTTTTCAATGGGTTATTAAGTTATAAGGGGTCGGAACATTCTAGCGACTTACGGATACTGTCCTATAAAGTTTATAGCGTATCAATATACTTTCTGTTGCATTGCCACTGGGTGTAAATCGGGAGGTCGTTTGGGATCGGTTACGTGATCGAACCCTTCGGTGAACCGTGTTATTTGCGACTTCCTCAGGATTAAGAAAACATAATTTGCTCGACAGAAAGCATAATGCGACATGGCTCAAGTGTGCCTCGAAGGGTCGCGGAGAGGGGTCACGTGTTTGCGAATATTCCGGGGGTGAAATGGGTAATGGATATGGGACCGCGTCGTTTCTGGCACCCCTTTCCAGAGGGTGCTTCGCTTTTCCCGAGGGGAAACGATACCGCCAGCACCATTTTGCATTTTGTATATTTTGACCCTCGGCGCGTACAACCCCTCGCTAACCGCATTTCGCCACTGACCCCAGCAGGTTTCAACCCTTCGAGTTCTACTGCTGCTGCTACCACTACTACTACTGACACTACCGGGCAGACACGTGCAAAGTAGATAAACAGCTAGGTAACACGTATATACGCGGAACCCATAGAAATGCCACCCCATGAATATTACGGGAGCACTAACACTCTCATCCCCGTGGATCTCTATCTGGCTAAAGCCAAAGGGATGAAGGCCTTCGCGTAAGGGTTGAAAGTACGAAAATACCAAGATAGCTACTCCCCTGAAATTGCGTGACGATCTGCGCTCTTGCTCTCGCACCCTTTGCCTCTTTGACGAGGGTGCTCCGAGAGACTTATTAACCCTTGGCAATTACGGTTTAGATCCCACCACCGAAACTACCCCTATTCCAATAAACTGTCTGAGAAATAATCCTGAACCCCTTTGATTTCCCAATAAACAATGGCTCATCGAATTCAACAAAGTTCTCTCAGCCCTTATTTCATCCCCTTGAAATACTAAATCCTAGAACAACTAAGAATTCCCCACGGCAATTACAGTCTACATAATTTGACAGGATATCGGATAACGATCGAGAATATTTGAAACACCCTATAGGCCCGAGTTAAAAGAATCTTTCGTTTAACGAATCTTTCGGTAGCGAATCGTTTTGAATTCGCTGAGGGGCGAAATGGGAAAGGTGCTGATCAATAGAAATGAAGTTGGAAGAACCCCAATAAAATTCAATTAAACGACCGCGAGCAGGATCGATGGATTTATTTCCTCGTGAGACTGTACCACAACTGTGCGAAAGGTAACGAAGTGGGAACACGACGTTTTGCGGAGCTGAGAAAACGAAGTGGGCCGAGATTGATACCTAGAGTCACGTCGACACTGCGTCGTGAAACTAGATCGTCGAGATGCCAAGAGTAAAAAGGAAGTCAGCAGCTCCGACGCCATTCAGCTGGAAGGAACTGCAGCGCCACCATCCTCTTTGGAATTTCCGGTATTTCCTTGGAAATTTGAAGCGACGTTGGTTGAAGAATGAGAGAGACAGAGAGAGACAGATAAATCGATAGACAGATAGAGAGGGAAAAGGAAAAACTATAGAAAGTACCTAGGAATAGTTACAAATAGAGACAGATACAAGGGAGCTTGGAATAAATACCAACCGAACAATACAAAGTCACTAGGAGTTACGAGAAAATCCTCTTGCTCCCTCGGTAGGATTTATCCTAAACTACTAACAAGATGGCGGCTTCGCTCTATTCAAGGTGGAAACGCTGTAACCCAACCCACGTGGAGCATAGGAACTTGGCACGAGTCGAGCGTACCTAAATTCACGGATCTTAGATACCTAATTAGTTTATCTAGGTATAATCTTGTACGGTTAACACTGGCGGTGTTGAGGGTGTCACCGGGACCCCCATCCAACTAAATCCTAATTAAACAGCCCTCGCGCACCGAACGCGAAGAGGAGCTGCTGCTAGCAACCGTAGTACCAACATAGAAACATCTTTTTCTTGAAATGCTGCCAACGTACAATACGACAGATATTTACATACATACGATACAGTCCCGCAATAAACAAAGCAGTAACAGTTGATTTACAGAAATCCACATGACACTTTATCGCGTCAGTGTCAACATGCCTCAAAATTGTTGGCACTAATAAATATCCATTATTAATTGACTGATGGACGAGGGTGGTTTCCCCAGGGTTTTTTTTTTTTTTTTTTTTTTTTTTTTTTTTTTTTTTTTTTTTTTTTTTTTTTTTTTTTTTTTTTTTTTTTTTTTTCATGTAAAGAGATTTCAGCTTATCAGATCCACCGATATCATAACATTAGGCACGCACTCTGAGGTAAGGGCCCTCGATGTAACAATGCCTGTTATAACGACCCCAGGACCAATAAGCACCCTCGACAAGGGTCGTAATGTCCACGTGCGTAAGTATTTAACTGTGTATATTACCCCTCGAGTATATTCTATTATTACATAGGTTACGACGTATCGAGACGCCATAAACGTCATGGGTGTGTGAATCGATTGATTGGAAATTGGACTAATAAAAAAAAACACTTTGAACATCGAGAAAGCCAAGAAAAGAACATACGGTTGATATCGACAGCAAAGAATAACCAGTGACCTTTGATTTCACGTATCACATACAGGGCAAATAAATATTTAGGACAAACATACCATACGAAGTTAAGCCTTTCGTTTGATTTCTACGTAAGAACCAATTTCAGTCGGTGCATTTTGTTCCGAATAACCCTCTATGCATACATATTTATATATAAATATGGTTTACCCCTCGGGTAGTTTCAGTCTCCACGAAATTTCTCTTAAAATTGAAATATTCATATTGGTAGACTCGAGCCATCTCCATTGGCCACCCTTAACCACCCGTTTATATATATATATATACAGACACCCCTATAGATAACCCCAGGGGGTGAGTCTGTCGCCGTACGTATTCGAGTCGTTCGCTCGTCGGATTTGCATTTTATTTGAAACTCCAGAAGGACTTCCGAACGGAATGCAGAAGCGAGGAGATTCGCGTTTTCATGTAGCGATGCATATATGCATACGTCCTACACGTTTATATACTACATGTTTACATACTTGCACAGTAACATAATATACCAAACTGATATATAGATTATGTCTGAATCTGTCGTACTGCTCAAAGTATCGCCGCTACCCTTGAACTTTGTCAATTATAAATATATTTCGTATTACGTAAACGTCAACTGTCAGATGTCACGTGGAGCCAATTGTTTACGTATAAAATAATTTGAAAGGAACTCTACGTCTGTCACTTACGTATGTATCTTGTCTGTACGTAATGTATCTTGCATATGTATTACATAATAGGTACCATATGTATATGGAATTCGTATACCTATATATAAATCGATACGGTACAACCTTTGGTAAATCCATTTGATGATTCCCCGTGGGGACTCGAATTATTTGGAGCGTATGGTAAGTGGTAGTTCCTTTGACTGGGTCAGACATGATCGAGTCGCTAATCCGTAGATCCTTTTAGGAAACGACCGTGTTAAATCAGACATCCGTTTCCGGTGGAGAAAGAGAGTTTGGGAGTATTTGGAAAATTATTCGTGGCAAAGAAAATAATGACAACGAGAAACGAGTGGGAATATCTTTTTGTGATATAAAAGTGAACGTGAGAATATAGGTTGTGATTATGATTATTTAACGTGTATTTATCGTTAACGATTAAGTTTAATCGACGTGCGCTAAGATCGTAGGGGGTCTCACGAGGGTCCGAAAGTCTCGAGGCCTATTTTAAAATCTACTTAAATTTTCTTTAAGCCTTAATCCTACAAGTGTCCTTACACGATTTAATTAATCGAACTCCCATCATGTTCCCCTTTTTTAATGGTTCCCGAACAGCGTCGAGAGGCAAAAGGGAGTCTGACGTGTGGGTATTAGTGCCGGTACACTGGGTCGAAGCTACACAGGTACTTACATGCTGAGATGTGCAAGGAGACAGATTGTACCAACACAAGTGACATAGGTACACTCCGGTTAAGAAATTTACACGTATACACGTACCTCCATCCACGGGGGTACAGTCGGTAAGGATAGTGATAAATAGAATTTTGTGAATTCAGGTAGCCACGAGAGGACCCTATTTTCTTGAAATACAAATCTTTAACATTATATACACACAGATGCGGTACACGTGGAATACATATGAGTTATCGAATATCCATATTCCATTGCAGTATGTACAGTAAGCTCCAACATTTTTCTCTTATTGATTTTTTCTCAAGGAAAGAAAAAGCTCTCCGCGACTTCTTATCTCCATTTCTACTTACATTGTATATTCCGTCTCTTCTTCTAACCTCGATTCGAGCTGTGTTTACAGAGCTATATGGTTTGAAAAAAAAGAAAACAAATAAACTGATATATCCAGTAACTTTTTTAACGGACTGTACAACCGTAAAGCCCTCGCTCGATGTTCAGGGAGATAGCTGTCGTTGCCAATTGCTCGTAGGGCTGGTAGGGATTTTCTTTTTCTTCCAGCGTTTCTCTGCTACCGCTTCCACAGGTTTTCTCTTTCACTTTTTCCCTGCTTCTTCGACCTCTCTCTCTCTCTCTCTCTCTCTCTCTCTCTCTCTCTCTCTCTCTCTCTCTCTCTCTCTGCTCTGTTTGTGCGCGTGCTTGCGTGTGCGTCTGTGTAGTGACTCCTCGAGTTTTTTTGTGGTTCCTTTCTGTTCGCGTGGGGGAAAAACGGGACCCGACACACAGAGGCCGGATAATAAATTGAGCCAGAAGAGGGTGCAGAGAAGAGTCCCTAGTAGTACCTGTATCCTGTTTACTGTCTGAAGAGAAACCCCGCGAAAGTTAGAGTGGCGTTCCGCGCCGAAACGAGAATTTACGATATCTACTCACTTTTCGAGAAGTCACGGTAATTCGAATTTCCGGTTTCGTCTTTGGTACCTATATATGTATAAAAGGGTATTCAGGAGTTGATCGGAATCAAATGGACGAGTTAACATCGGTCGATGCTATACTCCGGAATAACCCTATATCTAGGGACATTTTATATTTCCCTTTTTTATATCACGATCAAAGAAACGTCAGGCTGCGACGTGAGCCTGTATATCTAGGAATATGCCAAAAAGTCAAGGTATAAGGGGAAACGAAATGGCGAAAGAGAAAATAAAAAACGTGATGGCCGTGCTTCGAATACTTTTTATCTCAGCTTATCGGCGACGGTTTCTATTGCTGCGTTGAGATGTAAGACAAACTTGAGACACTTCTTTCATTCGTTTCGGCTTATCTTGCGGTACTATCGTCGTGATAACGCGCTGTCCATATCGAGTTCGATATAACTCTTGTCAAACCTTCTAAAAGTTGGCAGACAGCCAAATGTCATACAATAATAATCTGGCCAATCTCTGTGCAATCGATGTATACATACTGTACTATATGTGTATATCTATATATATTTCTGTACGATCTCTATGTACGAATAAAGATTCTATGTATTCTCTTGAGGTATGCAATAATGTATAGGAACTGGCTACTTTTATTATACTGTTTATTGGTATTTATGGAAGTGTCGATTCCCCTTGGTGGAATAGGCTGCCAGTACCGTAAGGTAAAAGGTAGAAGGAACGGTGGGTACTTCCGGTGTACGCTTCAGGAAAACCTAATGGCCTCCCTCGCTTCGTGACCAAATTGTCAATGATCTTACGAAGCAGTACCGGAATAAAGACATTCGATCGTTCGAGGATCTACGATTTCTTTCTTTATCCTCGTCTGTCTTTTTTTTCTCAAGGCTTGTAAACATTTCGTAGCTCGATAGGCGGATGGAGGAGACGGAAGGGACGAAGGGGATGGTACATTCTTTCTTCCTTTTGCTTTGGGTTAGGTATACACGAGAATTCTCCTTGGTGTGGATTTACCTTTTAGTCCACCCATGTACCTCGCCCTTTTCCTGGGCTCTTTGGCTCCAACGTCCTTCCCGCAATCCCTCCTTCATATTGGCGTCCAGAAATTCTACCTCTCTCTCTCTCTCTCTCTCTCTCTCTCTCTCTCTCCGTCGCTCGTACCGTGTTTCTTAATCAGAGACGAGGGTGGCTCCACCCCGTCATAGGCGTGAGCACAAAAAAAAGATTCGCCACTCCGTCCAATATCTCATTCAGCCGCTGACTCGAGGCTCGAATTTCTCATTTATTTTTTCCTCCTTTTTCATTCTCGCACAATTCCTTCTTCACCGAGATGAAAAAAAGAGGCGGACAGAGTACGTTAGAGAGGGGGGGGGGGGGC
>NW_014333006.1:194920-221433 GCF_000341935.2 Cephus cinctus
GGGGGGGGGGGGTCTAAAATCCTAAATTACAAAAAAAAGTCCATGGCATCTTTGTCTAGCGCAAAAGCGTGACTGCGTTACGAATTATTGAGTGTTTTCCCGGGAGGCGCGAGAGGGTCCTGAGGTGGAACGAAGAGAGAGATATCAGGTAGGTAGGGACGGAGAGCGAGAGGGACGCAAGGGCGGAGGATCGCACGGGAAGAGAAAGGAGAATAAAGAACGAGGGGAGAGGAGGGCCGAGGTTAAAGCAAATCTGATATTTTTTTCCACTCGACGACTATGGCACCCCTAACTCCTCGCTCTCCAAACAGCGGGTTTTCTGGGCTCGTGGAAGGGGCGGGGGTGGGTTGCTGCTCGTTCGTCGAGGGTGAAAGGTGCCGGAGCTAAAGTAGTAGGAGGGTGCGAGCAAGCTGGGGGTGAATCCCTTCAATTTATGAACTCATTGAGAAGTCCGTCGGACCGTAACCTGTATTTAATCCCATTTGCCTGTATACATATACAGGGTGAGGCATATTCCAAATGGGAAGAGACGCAGGGACGTAGATGAAGGAGAATTAACGTAGCGTGGGGGGACGAGTGCGAGGGTGCTGGCGGATGGTATGGGAAATAATGGTAGGGGGTTGTTAAGTGAGAAGTGGGAGGGGGGGCGAAAAAAAAATGAAAAAAAATGAAAAAAGACGATCGCACGGTGAGGCAGATTACCGCGTGGTAATTAGTCGTTTCACAGTCGCCTACGTTCAGACCGTAGAGACGCAGCCGAGACACCGTAGTTTGTTGTTCTTCCTATGATTCTCCCTTCGTTTCTCCTTTTCTTGCCCATTGCAATTTCATGCCACGAGCGTTCCTTTCTCCGTCTTTCCTACCGTCCGAGCTGTTTCGCCGGGTAGTCCCTTCGACGCGAAAAGGAAAAAAGGGAACGAAGCAAACAGAATAGCTGGATAAAATGAAAAAAGTAAGATAAATAAAAGCGAGTTAAGGAATAAAGGAAATCCTCGATGACGACGCTCGTTATCAATGTGGAACGGATGTCTGTACATGGCCGCCCGTGGCTATACTCTATTCGAGAACAACGATCAGCATCATGTATCTCGGGACACGCGTTCCATCATAAAGGTGGTATCGAACGTAGTGAGGCCGATCTCGACCAATGAGAATAGCCATTAAAAGGACCGAATGCCAAGTCCCTGTGCGTAGCGAAGAAGAAGAAGAAGAAGAAGAAGAAGAGAGCGAGGCAGTCCTATCTGGAAGGAAATTGGAACACAGCGCCTTAACGATCGGTACCGATCGATAGTTTAGTTTTACAAATAACACGGAGCGAGCCGGTAGTGATTAAAACGGGTATATGCCCCGGGCCGAGCGTCTCGAGGGTTAATTAAAACCACTCTAATTATTTATAAACAGTCATTTCTTTCGCGGCCGATAATAAACGTGTAATGTCCACGAAGCGTCGTGATTGGTGGATCGTTTCAAACGGCAGCTTCTCGTTGGTCGCTCGCTCGTTCAGGAGAAATCCGCGTGGAGCGTATAGCGCCGTCTCTGTCCCTCCGGTAAGACAACCGCTAGCTCCGTCTCTCTCTCTCTCTCTCTCTCTCTCACTCTGACGCTCCGAGTGCGCTGCTGTCCCCCGCTGTGGCGGCTTCGCCGTCGTTCGGCCTCACTCGGTTTCGCTCGGTCTCCCTCGGTCTCTCGAGCTTGCCGGGACTTGCCGAGCGTAATCTGTAAATCCTCGTTCGTAGAACGCAGAAGTCCGGTAAGTTGCTTGAACGGAATTCCGCCCCACGCCATGGCTCCTTCCTTGCCGGGACGAGTATAGCGCCCAACCCTCCACTCTCAGCCCACCCCCTTTCCCACCGAAACCCATCCCTCCGACCATTCTACCGCTGCTCTGCTCTTGTGCTGCGGTGAAGAAAAACGGGGATTTCTTTCAGCGCCGATAAAAGCCTCGCTTCGCTGCCCAATATTGATTTGGCTCTAATCTGTAGAGACCCTCGTCATCGGTAAAATAAACCAGCGAGTAATAACTCCGAGGGATAAGTGTCTTGCAGCCGATGCTTCTATACGCGCTGGAAAAAGCCAGAATTCCTGTGCGACAAAGATGGCCCGAAGTTGTGTGGACATTGAGGAACTCATATAAGAGGCGAACTGAGAGCTCGGGTGTGAGACTGTGTTGGCCGAGGGATAGAGAGAGAGAGAGAGAGAGAGGGGGGGGGGTAGCACGTTCTACGTACCACGTACCACTTCTATACGTTCAGTTCGTTTTGTGGCCGTTTCGCGGTCGGGGCGTTAAGCCAAATGGATCCACCGCGGAACTTCTTGGCGCCCTGTAAAGCCTTGGACTCTCTTGCTCTCTTTCGCTCGCTCTCTCATTACTTTCTCCCTCTCTTTCCTTGGCCTCTGATATTCATCCTTCTCGTTCTATAATACGAACGGATCCCTTTCTCAGCACTCTCATCGCTCTCGCTGCCTATCTCTTTTTCTTTTTTTTTTTCCTCTTAGTGTTTACCACGTGTACGCCCGTGCATATATATCTATATATTTACATATATGTACGTACACGAACGTCTGAACGTGTTTACAAAGAAACGCTCGATCGCTCGCTCACTCGCTATCGGCTCGTATCGCACCTTTCCGCAAAGTAATTTGCTTGGCGAAACGTCTCGCAATTATCGCGCTTCTCAGTAATGGCGCGATTATACGTCTAACTTAGAAGGCGAAAACCGCTAAAGCCGAGCTGAGCCGAATAGAGCCGACTAGACACGAGCTAAAGGGTGAAATCGTGTACGACGGGGTAGGTAGGCTGTTTCGGTGGTACCGTGAGAAGTTTCATAAAATTTCCCGTGCCTACGTCAATGTCAATTAATAGGGGGCCTTGTCCCTTTTTACAGGCCGTTTTCACGTCCGATACAAATGTCATATTAAATCTTTCTCTTTATTCCTTTTATTTATCTCTTTTTTTTTTACCATTTCCTTTTACTCTCTAAACCTTACTCTTAGAATACTCGGCAAAGTGCCTTAATTTTAGCCTCTCTCTCTCTCTCTCTCTCTTAGTAGCGCCAAGGACGTCGCGACGTCTCATTCTCGAAAATAAAATTTCGAAATTCCATCACGCTCGATTATTCCCATCTCGAGGTCCATTATCAGCTATTCCTATCATATTAGACTTCGACTTTATCGTATTACATTACGTCTGTCTACTTCTATTATATTTTTTTTCCTATGCTTCCTTATATCACGTACACCCGGTACATACGTTTCAAGAGGAGAATCTCCTATAATCCCAACCTGACGCTTGGGAGCTCGATCGCGCCGCCAGGACAACAGGCCGACGCTGATCCGACTTAATTATCTTGAGGTTTAATGTCATCGATCAGAGGCAGCGCGACGCGCATTCTCGATCGCTCGATTTACATAGAAACTGACCTAACGTCGAGCAGCCATTTAGATGCGCGTAGAATGCAAATGCTTTGATATTTTTATCATCTTATTATCATCACAATCATCGTCAATATAGGGAAAAACCGTAGAATGAAGAATAAATACATGCACTTGTGGACTCGGCATAAGACTGTAAGAATAACCCAGAGATTATTCCGTCGCTTCGCGATAAAGACTATACAGAAATGTAAAGCTACGTGCACGTAGGTACGTTATACGCGTACGAACATATGTACATATATAAATAGAATCACGTGTGGATACATAAACCGTATATGCATAACGTCTTAATTGCTGTATACGTGGACGGTCTGCGCGTACTTTGCGGAGCTACTATTCCTGCCATTATACCCCTTACGTTCTCCTCTGCCTACAGTACCGATACGCGCCAAGACCGCGCCATGAGATACGGCCCTGTTTCCAAGCGAGCAGTAAACTTCCCGGCTATCTTTTTATTTTCCACTTTACTCCTTCCTTTTCTTCAAACCACCGGCGCATTCTAGGATGCTCGATTATCTCGCTCGAATTTTGTCGGTTAACGCTTTTACAAGCGGGCACGAAACGCCGTGAGCAACCGTGTGTGTCGAACCGCGCGAGGTTACGAAAGAGAATTGAGAGAGACTGAGAGAGTAATGTTGAGAGAGCGAGAGAGCGAGAGAGAGATAGATAGAGAGAGAGAGAGAGAGAGAGAGAGAGAGAGAGTGGGGTGAAGGAAGAGAGAATAAAAATACAGAAAATAAAAGAGCAGAAAAAAGAGACAGGCAAATTAGTAGGCTTACACGCTCGGCAGCCCCCATTAGGCTAATGCATCCGAGTATTAAGTCGGCCTCTCTCGATAGCCATATGCGACCTCTTAATAGCAACAAACTACGTGCCAGCTACGTGACGTCATGCACAAGGTGATACTAAACAAATAAAATAAAAAAAAAAATGTAGGATAATAAATTGAAAACGGATTCAGGATTTCGTAAGGGGATCGCTGCCGGTCTATCGAGGAATTTATGGAATTTATATGAAAATCTTTATCGTTCACTGATCCGTCCGATAATAATCGTAAAATGAGCACAAACAATGAACGAATACGGGAACTCAGACACGCAAGGGCGTAGATAAGGTATTTCCTTAACGTCAGAACCTACTCGATAGTTTCGGAGCAATTCTTATCTATCTACGTGTTCGTCAATCGGCTTTATTAAGCACTTTATAAATGTATATATGTATTTATAAATGTATATATGGAGATAATCGTGAAGAGAGACGAAACTTTATATACTTGGTGTCCAAAATATCTTTTGGCTAATAAACGCGTAATTATTCGACACGCATGCTCACCCTGTTAATCGCCCGAGCCGTTCAGTCACCTTATGGTTGTGGCTTATGGCTTACAATATGGCTGATGGCTGGCACGAGCTATACCGAAAGCTGCGCCGTGGACAGCAGGCTTTACCTGTGTTCGCCTACTCGAATTGGAGAGTTGGGTAGTAAGGTAGGTATAGGTATAGGTATAGGCAGGTAGGCAGGAGGTTAATTTCTTCGTGTCGCCGTAGATGTTTACACGTTTGAGCCGAGAGTAGCAAAAGAGGAGAAAAGTCAGTGCGTTGGCGTAGAAATTATAATGTTCGATTAGCATTTAGACGTTATCGAATGAGAAAATAATTGAAGGAACAGTGAAAAAAAAAGCTATCGAAGCTAAGCTAAGCATTCGAAAGTCGAATAATTCAGGATGTCTGACTAATGATAAATATGTAACCGGGGATTTTGATTTTCCACTACAAAGTATAATAATGGACTTCACCTTAATGGCGGAGGTCGGGCACTCGACGATACTCCGAGAGTGATTGATAACTCTTATCGCATTCGGCCGATCGGACCGTTCGGTGCTGTTATCGTTGAGGAGGTTAAAGACGAATCTGGTAAAGTTGATAGTCGGTGACGTCATGATCTCCTGTGAGAAAATATGAATTAGAGAGAAGAGAATCAGGGAGTCGAAATCATTGAAAGTTATAGCTATATGGTACATAAGGTACACAGTAGAGGCTATATATAAAAGGGTAGCTTCCGAGGGTTGGTATAGTATGACAGGGGTTGGTTATGCTTTTTGCCAGTCCTCGAGAGTGAAATAGTTCCGTCATCGTAGCCGCGTCTCCCCGGGGGGGGCGAAAGAGTCCGTATACATATATACATGCTCCATACCTAGCACGTACCTAATCTGGGCTGCAGGGGTGGTTTTGCAGGGATGGATTTATTTAAGGGCGTGTATTCAGCGGGAGATACAATGCCGAAATGGCGGTACGGGTAGTCCCGGAGGGTTTATGGCCGACATCTGCGGGCAGTTTTGACCCCCCGGCGTGACGAAATGTCGAACAGCCGGGTGAGCCAGGGGTAGGTTCTGCGTGGCCCTTCCAAGGGTATCTAACTGGCCGACTCCAGGAGGCTGGGAGGGATGGTTCTGGCAGATAGGGAAAGGAGCAAGAATCGTGATGGGGGAATACCGAGGCAAATCGACCGTTAAAAACTTGTAGGGCCGAGTAATTCTATTAGCGCTTCAAAGTCCCACCCCTTATATAGGGTGACCGTAGGACAACCAACCTTGACGTCGATTTCTGAAACTACCCTCCTGCCTGTATTCTAGCATTATATTCACCCTGGCTCTGTCTCGGTACCATGAGGCATTTATACAGAACTATTAGTTTCCTAGGTTGGTATAGAGATAGCAGACTGTCGGGTGAGGTTAGGTTGGTACGCCTATTCGTAACCCGGTGTTTAGTCCACGTTCATTAATTTTCACGATGAAAAAGACGGGAGTTTTATACGATACGTATATACGTATATGTATGTACATTATAGCCGCGTATAACCCGTGTACGTACACAAGTAATACCTCGAACGTGGTGGAACTTCGCCATCTTGAAAGCCGACACTTTTTTTTTCTCCGTCTACCACGAATTAACCCCGCTACGGTTCATAAATATTTCAAAGCATTCCAAACCGAAGCAGAGCCACTACCGGTATATTAGCCAAGCCACAATTATTCAATTTCTCCCTTTCCCTCTTCTTGAACAATGAAATGCCGAAACTCAATCCAGCCTACAATCTTCAGTTCGAAAGGCACCTGTCGCTATTCGTAATCGGGCACGCGAGGCCTTAAAAAAATGTAAGTGACCGATTGCATAAATTTTAATCAATACCGAACAAGCATTTTCGACTTCTCGGATGAATATCTGTATCTGTCACGGATGGAAAATGTATAACAGTGGTTGTGCCTGTAGGTATACATATATATACCGAAGGACGCTCTTATCAATAGGAAGTGGTAGCCACTCTATTCAGCGTGGTCTGCAGTATCCTGCAGTGGAAAGCATCGGAGCGTGGTTAGCCGCGAACCGCAGCCACCGCTTCCCGACGATCCTCACCAGAGTCTCCGTTGGATTTTCAGTGGGGCGACGAATGGCATCGTGTACTTGTACCTCGTGTTTTCCTCCAGGAGCGGCACCACCACCACCAGCACCACCACCTTGCAAGGGTGAGAAGGCAAGCGAATCAAGGAGGCGACGTACGTAGCGAATGGCACCAAAGGCTACGGCAAATGTCACTACTGTAATACAGTGAAGTAAGGTCGTGTAAAGTCGAACCAACTCGAGACCCCCAACAGACCCGAAATACTGATGCAGTACCGGAATGCTGACGCGACATAGTGTAGCAGAGACTGTACGTATAGTAAGAAAGGCTTATAGGGTTCAAAGGTCGAACGGAGTGTACAACTATACACCCTATAACGTACACGTGACACAGCCAGAAGGTAAGAAGACGAGGAGGATAACACGGGAAGCAGCGTCGGCGTCGGCAGCTACGGTACAAACCGCAAGCACTCGACTGCAACCGACAGCGTCGCGACGCTCGCAGCGCCGCATCCTTACTCGTTTTAACAAGAAACAAAAGAAAATAGTGAGAACGAGCGGTGACAATAAACAAATGCGTCAAAGCGTCGGAGCGTCGGAGCGTCGCGTCCTCGGAGTGGTCGTCGTCGACGTCGACGTCGTCAGGGAGAATGTTCCGACGCGGCGAATCGTTATGACGACAGAGAGTTTATTTCGTTAAGGCGCTCTCGGATGCATCTACCGCTTCCCCGAAGCGTGACAATGGGGCTTTTCTAATCCACCTTTGGATTAAGGGTCGAAAGGCGACCTATACCACTGCGGTGCCTCTATATATATCCATCGAAAGCCGAGCGCGGCCCCAGGTAATGGGATCGACGTTTCGTTATGTTACTTTTCCATTCTCATCCCAGTCCTTTCCGTGTCTCGGTTCCTAGGATCGGGATCCATCCCACGGCTCGGCCTCGGCGAGCCCTGCTTCGTGTTTTTCCCCATGTAGCCTCCTATTTTTCATGTTTCGCTGCGGCTTCGCATAGCACCTTCATTCCGTGCTCACTATAGGGACAGTCCGCGCGGACCGAACGAGCGCGCGTTCCCAAAGCGGATGGAAAAAGTGGTACGTTCATTGGCGCTGCGTCAGTTTTCATTCGTTCTTTCCAGTGGCTTCTGGCTCTCTCGTTGGGCTAGAGGGGAGCCCGGCGCGCTGATTGGCCAAGAGTCGCTGCGCCGCTCTCCCATTGGTCGAAGCTTCTCAGACTCCGCGCGGACTAGTCGCCTTACGAGCGGTGGACGATAGCGGCAATCAAGTAGGAAACTGCTCGACTCCCTTGGGTTTGCTGTGTTGGTACGGGTATATGCATACGTGTGTTTCAGATATTCACATAGGGACATACCCTTACTCACACGTTGGCATTCCTACTACCCGTTCGCTCTCAGAGTCTCATCCACACTCTCGTACAAGCTAGTCCCTTGCCAATATATACGTCTCTCTGTGCCTTATACTCCTGGCTCCTTTCTGCCGCGTCCTTCTCTCTTACTCTTTCACTCTTTTACTCACTCGCTCGCTCACTAGGCTCTCGTCGCATTGGGGTAGTTGCTGGGGGTTGGGAAAAGCGGGTAGAGGCGCCATATTTGTCGTGGTATGGGAAGTGAGGGAAATCACGAGTGGAGAGAGAGTTTATGCGGACATCCGTGTCAGCCTGGTGACGGCCATTTTGCGAAAAACTTTCGATTTGTTGTTTGCTCGTCAGGGTCCGGGCTAATACTCGTCCGCCTATGCTACGTGCTGCGGACGGTAACGGTAAAGTGTATAAGCCTCTGTATATAAAACGATTCATTGGTTACGAGAGATGAAACGATAGAGTTTGGATTAGAATTACGTAGGCGGCACTAACTCTTTGGTGTCCGAGAGATAAAGGATAATTTGAAAAATCGTTATTAAGAACGCGAAGCGGCGCGTCTGTTATGGCAAAACCAAAGTAAATTATCCTGTTCTTCGACGAGATTTAAGACGATCGGCATACACGAAATGCGAATCGTAATCGACATTAATAAGAACGTCGCGCCGTTATTTTTGTGCTCCCAGGAAATTTCGGCGGAGCTTCTTAGTTTTTAATACCGAGACTAAAGAAGGTATCGTGCCGGTTAATAGGAAGCGAGAAGAAGGTAAAGCCGCGAGGATTCGCTAGAGTGCCGGAGTTGTCTGGAGTTGGTATTCAACGCTATGGTACGGTGAAGCCTAGGAGTGGGGAAGAAACACAGTAGCCTCGGGTGGGGATTCCGGCGGGAGAGAGATGGTGGGGATGAACATCCCCACCACCGTAACGAACGCCAGTCGCTCCGTGACCATCGTTTGGGAAGGTTTCTCGTTCTCGATCGTTTCCATAACGGAGTACTGCTCCATTATGTATTCACGAATCTGTAACGCGTTCCCGCACGATCTACGGCGTACGGATACCTCGTGATATTGTTTCAGTGCCGGGTGATCGACATTACCTCAAAGCCGATTGATCGGTCTGGTAGATATCGCTAATCGCGGTATACACGGTTCTGGATATACAAAACCATTCCCGCCCTCCTGGTGTAGTGTTACGACGGCAAACGACCCAAAGAGCAGTTGGAGGGGTTATCGTCATACGTACGTCGGAGAGTGAATAGTTTACGGAGGTTAGGAATATATACATAACTAAATTGAAAAAGTGGCTGTGCGTGAAACAGAAAGGTTCTCATCGGTGTTCTTGTTGCTCGTTCAAACTTGAAAAGCCCCGCTAGTCCAAAGGGCGAATGGCGATTTGGAATTGGATTTCTCACAGTGACAAAAAAAGGAACCCGCGAATTCCGGTGCCGCGTCGTCACGGCCGTTGCGGGCGACCGCGTGTGTGAAACGTGTGCGGGGTGATATGTCGTCGCATTCGTGAGGATTGGTGTTGCCCTGTGACGTAGCCCGTTGGCCCGGGCGTCTCGAAAAACGGGATACAGTGTACGTGCGAGTCTGTATGCATGCGATTCTTTTTTAAGCGTATCCACCAGCAGCCTGGAAGATGTATCCGAGTGCCGGAATAAATGCAGCGGCCGTCGCCGCCGCTGCGGCCGCACGACATCCGGTAAGTTTCTACATGCATGTACGCACATACGCACACGCGTGCGCGCGCATAGCCGCGCCACGCATATCCTATAGGTATACATAGGACAGCTTGACACGAGCCAACGTACATAACCTCACTGCACACACGCAACCTTTCCAACCGACAGTCCTCAAGTCTACCCCCGCCCCTCCAGCCCCTTCACTCCTCTCCTCTCGTCCTAGTTTACCCTCACTTTCCCCCACCCCGTACCCAGCACCGATCCCTATCCCTCTATTAACACACGTGTTTACTCGGCACGCACGTGCTGCTCCGAAACGGATACTCCGAATTTCCATCGGATCGTTTCGCCGACGTTCGACAATGGATACCACGCTGTGCCTTGTTGCACCGACGCTATACTGCATTATAGTAGACACTAGACTGTACTGTCTTCTAGGGTATCTGTGTCGGATAGTGATGCATCGACACTAAAAGTATAACGCCGATAAGCATACGGTATAGCTGGGTAGACTAAATAAATTTCTATCGTCGCGCAGTAGACATTTAATGCTTAACTGTACGAGTGTCCGTTCTTCATATTGATTGCGTAGTCTGAAAAGATGGAGGCTGGTTCGCTATAGTTTGTTATGAATTCGTAAAGGCGTTGAAAACGAGCGACGTTGCCTTTTATTAGACAACATTACGAGCTTGTAATATCACGTTATTCATGCTTCTTTGCGATTTGCGATTGTGTTCTGCTCGCAATAGGTGCCTCTACCGTGTTTACGTCACACAAGCGAGAATCCTTTGCGCGAGGAGCATTTGACTTTTCGTTTTTCTTTTTCCTCTCTCTCTTTTTCTTTGTTCCGGTTCAACGTTTTTCTTTCTCCCTTCGCTTCATATTGGACACACGGTGGATGCACAAACAGACGGCACGGAAATGTGCAGCTGTGTTTTGCCTCTGCAATGTGCAGCGTGAATTCCTACTGCGCGGGGAAAGAATTGCATCTGCTGCCCTCTGTGTTTTTTACCACGTATCTCAACACTTTTTTACGTTATATTCTCTCTTTCTCTTTATAATTCGCGTACTTCTATCTCAGGCGGATAGGGATTGCCTGTGTTTCTTTCGTCTCGTTTACTCTCTTACCTCGGTTGACCGAATGACGTCACGCTGTCCCTTGAAGCACATGCTGCCTCCGCGAGCAGCGCTGCGCTTCGGTACGAATACGGGGTTCAGATTGAGAATCACTGCCAGGACACAGAGGTAGTTGGACCCCACCAAAAAGGAAGGGCTGCCAGTACAGCGATCCTAGGGGGTTACGCCTACTGTTGATATAAAAATATATTTACATAAAAGTCTACCGACGTACCTTCGGGGCTCCGTTGCTGCGTCGTTGTAGGTAGTTTCCTCACGCACACCCTAAGATCCTTTAATCTTGTCAATATTGATACTTTTAATCGACGCGCATACAGTTGCTCTCGGTCCAACTGTTTAACAACGAGGACAAATACGTGCACAGCTGAAAAAACCGCCTCATGCCTCCAGCTACACGAAATGCCTTGCGGCCTGGTGTGTTTTGCGCGTGTAAACGGTATCCGCGCCCCACTTCCCCGGCTGTCACGCAATTAGCTGCACGTTTAATACATATCTTTTTCTCGTATTTTTTGTTTGTAATCGTTATCGCTTGGTTGGAACGCAGCGCTGGAAGGTTTACTTCTGAAACGCTCTCCTAACCTCCAATCAGTCCCTCCCTCTCTCTCTCTCTCTCTCACCCCTTTCCGTATCTATTTATCTCTTTCGTCCATCTCACTCACTCAGCTCGCTCGCTCATTCTTCCCTTGATCGCATTCCGACGCCTTTGGCCTCCCTCTCACCTGTACCCACCATTGCCACCTCGATTTTCAACTGAAACGTCTAGATTACTCGCGCGGCAAAGGTTGCACAACCAGTACGTTTCCCAGATAGTGTTATTCTAGGCGATAGAATTCGCCTTACCCGTGGGGAAGAGTTTGCCAAGGGGTGAGGCTGGAGAGGAAGAGAGGGCGCCGATGGGAGCACAGAGCGAGCGAGCGAGAGAGAGAGAGAGAGAGAGACACTTACAGCGCTTGTGTTAACACCGTAAATTTGCTATATTCGTTTCTCCTCCTCTTGCATTACTTTTCTCTTTGGCTTCCCCGTCCAATTATTTCCTGCGACGCGCTGCTTTCCGTTCTCACACCTAGCACGCTGCTGGCAAATCCCAAGCTCTTGATTAAAGTGTGGGCTTCATTAGAGTCTCCGACGAGCCGGGATCGCTCGACGTAGTCGCGATTAGCGTCTACGGTCTCGTGTGCGTTGACGCCGTCGTTAAACCCTCCTCGTGAGCGGGTTTTTTTCCGGGCCATCCAGTGTATCGCTCTTTCTTCTCTCTTTTACGTTTTATCGTTATCCGGCCCGATTCTCTACGGGCGTCCTTGTCACTTTAACGCCCGGGATCCTCCTCCGTCCCGACGCCGTCGGCGCTCCACCTGGTCCCTTTCCACGTCCTTCCCGAGACTTATCGGGAGTCGCGCAGGGTCAGGCGTGCCGGCGTCGCTTTTGGTTTGCCGGCCGATGGCGCGAGGCAACGCGGTGCGGCGTCGGCGTCGGCGTCGGCGTCGCGTCGCTACGTCCGTTTAGGATGGCGAATCGTCGTCGCGCCGAGACGACGCGGCTATGCGACTGTGCGACTTGTCGTCGCTTAATGGTGAATAGGCAATTTTTTTACACAGGCGCAAGGTCAATCCTCAAGTTTGCGGCACGACGTAAGTTTTACGTCAGCTGCGAAATTTAAGCGTGGATGTATTGTTAGGCCGATTTAATTTTACGAGGTGAATTTTTTGTCGATAAATTAACGTGAGAATCACAGCAATTCGGGGACATCCTGGCATTTTCAAGCGTCGTATCTGTTTTGTTTAGAATAATTCAGCGAAATATTGTCCAAATTTGAGGCGCAGGACATTTATTTTGTTATCGCAGTGAAATCGTAAGAGTTATGTAACTTCAAGATATACCGAGTGAAACTTCAATTTATATGCTGTTTATGTTTGGGAATTCATTTTAAATGGACGAATTATCACTACTACTATATTTAAGCTTAACGCGGTTTACATTGTTTTCATTGTCTTTTCAGGCCAAATAACGCGAAGCAGTGAATTTCTAGAGATCTTGTTGCGAAGTCTTGCAATTTTTATCATGGAGTCCCGTGACGACAATTCACTTCTCTACTGTTTTCACTGACGCTATAAGAGGCAGGCTGGGATATTATTCGCTTGGTTTCGGCAGTACGTTTCTGGGACCTTAACGTCTATCTTTCGCTGACTTTATGGATTTTCTCTTTCGGCTCTATGGAATTATATTTTTTCCATCTGCGTTCTTAATGGATATAACTAATTTAAAATTGTTTAAAAATATATAATCTCGCATAACATGAATGTCTAAGAAATATCTAAAAGTAACATCTATCCATTGTATTATACACATAGTCCTGCCAGGAGTAAAATATAATTTCTCTTTAACAGATCGTAAATACAATATCAAACAAAGGACCATCCGTTACAAATTTTATCACAAAAATTATTACAAATTTTCAGTTTTACAGTTCCGTCCCCGCTGGGCGCGGTATTCGTTACCGTGAATTTGCCATGAAAAATTATTTAAAAAATTATGACCCACGTATATATTTCGTCGGTACGATTTTCATCGCCGCGATTCCGACTACGGACGATGGCTGCGTTGTTTACTTGTGTGTAATTACCCGATTATCTATATATATATATATATATATATATATAGTTATAAAGGGGAAGAAGCTTGAGCTAACCAGTGGATAATGGCAGAGTGGATAATCGCAGGCACAATGACAGGAGAAAATGTCTGCCGAGTCTTGGGATTAGGCGGCAGCCAGGTATATCCCGGAGATTCTGGCAATCCTGCTGATCCTGGCGAAGAACCCTCATTTGCGAGAGGCGATCGTGTCGTCGCTAATTGGTCCATTGGGGAATTAAGGGCGCGACGGGGCGCCGCGTCGCGGTCCTGCAAACCCTCTCAATGGGTTACCCTCCCGTTACACGTATACGCCGTACAGGGTTATTCGACAAAAAAATACACGAATTGAAGTTTGCTTGTCCATTTGATTTCTATGACAGAACCAATTCCAGTTGGCCCCCTTATTCTGAATGACCCTGTAGATTATATATGTACATACTGACCCTTCCTAAATGTGGGTACCAACTACCCTATTTCCTTTCTCCCTCATAACCTCGGGGATTTTGATGGGCAACACACCAGAGAAAAGGGCCTTTTGTGTTGGCCGATCGTGTTTACGTCTGGGTCTTTCGGAACTCGCCTTTATGCTCTCTCAGCTATACCCGGTTGAACCCTCTTGTTCATTGAACCGATGCCAAATGGCGGGTCTATCGTCACCTCGAAATATTCTTCGGGAACAGGATGCGAGGGTAGCGCAGTAAGTGCATATAAATATGAGACGGAAGTTTTTGTCTATATTTAACAATTGTTTAATTGCGGATATAGCATTTTTCTTTTTTATTAATTCCTGATCCGATTGAATTAGCGGGGAACGCATATTGTTATTAAGGTTAAATGTTGCGCGTAAGGGGTATGGCGTAACAGGGAATATCGGAAACAAAAGAACGTCAGGATGAAGACTCTCGTTAAGGCACCTCTTGGTGGAATGGCACTAATTGGCATTAGGGTTCGCAGCTTCTCCTGCCACAGCAGCTTAAGCGACTCTTTTCATGCGTTTTAGTCTTATTGTTTGGATTTATATCATTTTCAGGATTCGTGCATGGTACCGATTTCCCGCCAAAATGTTGAACGCTTAAAATTTTTTTTTTTTTTAATACTTTAGACGACTTTTTTTTTGCCTATTTCAGTGAAGCGTATTCCGATGAGATGTTCACGCCTGCGTTTTTTAATTTTTTTTTAGGGGGGCTAAATTTAAATATTACTTAGCATATTTTGTTATTGCACGAAGTACAAGTGACAAATGATACGAATTTTTTTTTGGAGATACGCCGATCCTATGGAACACGGGGAAGTGTTTAAGACGATCTCCATGGTGAACGAAGGAATGCGTGTTTATGTTTGCGTGCGTGCGCGGCCGCAAATCTATAAAAAATTGGAGACGATTCGCTGAACCGTTCGAGTTGAGATTTACAGATGAAATTAAGTTTACGTGGATGGAACGGTAACACTTGTATCTGGGTGGCCAATATACTTTCAGTTTGAAAGTTTCGCGTTCGCGAAATAATTTTTTTTTTTGCGACGGCGAACACAAGATGCGACACCGCGTGGTTCGTGCGGTCGTGCTTCAAGGTAAACCTGTTTCTTT
Source organism: Cephus cinctus (assembly GCF_000341935.2). Classification (NCBI taxonomy): domain Eukaryota; kingdom Metazoa; phylum Arthropoda; class Insecta; order Hymenoptera; family Cephidae; genus Cephus; species Cephus cinctus. The sequence continues at coordinate 210,167 of NW_014333006.1, forward strand.
AAATATTTTTTTTCCTTTCTCATTGGAATCGGTATACAATTGCTTACAAAACGTATTTGAACTGCTGCTTTTTGTTATGGAAATGTCATGTTTTTATAGTGGGTAATGAAATGGATTTCTTTTGTGGCGTCATTTTTTGCTGGTATTTTTTTTCCGGATCGAATCTTATTTATGCTACGCTCCAATACCTTCTGGAACTTAATGGAAATTTAAGTATTTCGTGCGTGCTCAGTTAAGGGTACTTTCTGTTGAAATTTAAGAAAGAATGTTTTTTTTTACGATAACAAGTACTTTTCGATCAATAAGTTTTATTATCTAAAATGTTAACGGGGACGTAACTCAAAATTCGTTTATCGGATCAAAAATTGCCCTATACTGTCACACACGAATTTTCAAAAAGCAAGTTAACAATAGAAAAAAATGTATTGATTGCGAACCAACTAAGACGTCCGACATGTGCGGGTGAATACGCATCGTTCGCTGCGACGTTCAGGTTACCGTTGCGGACAATGTCGACGTCTTCGTGAAACGACGAAATTTTGCTGCTTCGAGACTGCGCGAATACTTGGTAAATATTTGCCACGTGTTCGTTTCCCGTCTCCATGTGTGATCGGTTCGGCGTCAAGCTCCGTTTCCATGGATACCTTAAACAAAATGTTCAAATATTTGACGCAAACGTTTGTCCAGCCCGGATAGATTTCGAATAGGGGCGTCGATTCCCAAGGGAGGATTCCGAGAGAAATTTACTTTTTTCTTTCTGTTTAATCATGTTTCGTCAGAAGCACGAATTCGTCTACCGCGTGGTCCATTGACAATTTACGATGCCGCCGCTTCACGTAGGACGCCGAGGGCGCTAGCGTCGCCGTCTCATTATATTTTTATAGAACAAATAAAAAAAAAGTCTCACCTCAATTATTGAATCCTAAAACAATTTTTTTTGGGCTTTAATAAATATTTACGCAGTAACTCGCCTTGGGGGGCGAAAGACTGGACGTTCGAGTCTCGGGCCGTAGTAGTCGACCTGGTCAGTTTCGCCAAAGGGATATTCGCAAAATCAGCGATTTCCCACAGTGCCCTCCATTTCTCAGACTTCCATCCAGACCCTTTTCGAGGATTCTCGAACGTTTCCGTGATTTTAAGATACACACCCTCTACATCTTCCGTGCGGTCACGCCAGCACGCACCTACGGCCTCGTCCTTAATTAACCACAATTATCGAAATAGCCTCCGGATTTTGACAGCGTGAGAAGCACAGTGTGCTTTGCAGATTCGTCAGGTAGCATATGTCGAACGTGGTACACATAAGCATACACGCGACGGTTAGACGATTTTAGAGCGCAAAAGATACGGCCACTTGGCAGCCGTTAAGTCAAATTAGCATAGGAGCGTGTGCGCAAACATAGAACCACGTACGTTCGGTGGAGTCGGAGTTGCGGTGCAAAAGGAATGAGAGGTCGGCGACGATAAGGCTGAGGCCGTAAAATGGGCATCTATGGGATCGGAAGGCGATGAGGGACGCGTGTTTTGCCAGTGCGAAACAGTTAATTATTCATTAGCGGAATGGAGCGCTGTACGTGTCGTGGCTATAGGCTGGCTACCTTAATTGCTCTTGCGTGGCATGACGTTTAGCACGAAGGTCAAAAGTCACGGGATGACATGAATGTCCACGGGATGCGCAGTACCAGGTTATCAGGCTATCAGACTGATAAAGGGACTGCTGCAAGGATTCTATGTGTATGTAGGTAATATGTATACTGGGTGACCTGCAGGAATTACGTGATTCATGTCCTAATATTCATTTATGAGGACATGTAATATTGAGGACAGAAGTCAGTTATCAGGGAGAATTCAATGTCTGTAAGTATCAGTAACCTATGCTTATGTTGACCCCTGCTGAAACGAAAAAAAAAAAAATACAGACACATGCATGTAATTCATGTAATGTAAAATAAAAAAAATTATGATGCAATTTATCAATTATATTTGTCCGACTTGATACTGTTTTTAATTGAACACCCCTGCGGTTTTTTTTTTCTTATCAAAATGCTTTAGTTATGGTGCTTTCTTGCTGGCTACGGAAATCGGTTCATTGTGATTTTGTTGTTATCTTTTTTAAGTTCACTGCAAATCCAAGTGTGTAGAAAGGTATGTTATTATCCTATCCTTGGTGCGGCAGTCACGATCTACACACTTGCTGAGTGTTATTTTTGGGTTGAAATATGTGGAAATATCTTTTCAACTATATTTAATCAAATGTTTTTACGTTTACACTGAGTCAGCTTTAATTTGAATTTTTGTTCAAGTCTGTAGCTTAGCTCGTTACAAAGTTATGATGGAAAAAAAAATTATCCCCTATAGTATACTCGGGATGACGTTCAGGGGAATATTAACAGTAGTTTCCATCTATATGCCATTAATAATTCTTGAAGTTGGTTACATGCGTTTATGAGCCTATAAGTACCGCTCTATACATTCTACGTTTGTAGTTTATTTTATACATAGGTAGCGTATCAGATTATTACGTCAACTGATCAAACAGAGCAACTATGAAATATTGAACAGTCTACTATGATGAATTTAAGTACACTCGAGTTATGATCAGTGGATTAATTATCAGCGAGGGAAGGCATTTATTTGGATGGCTTGAAAGTGGTAGAACGTTGAAAATCGATTATGTTCCATCTGTCATATTTGGACTGATGTCGCTGGGTCCCGATTCTAGGGTGGCGCGACGGTAAGGGTCAGGCTGATAATCATCTCGTGTATTTGACGTTGAACAAAAAAGCATTTCAGCCAAATATTGAAGGGAATCGAGGGGAGCAATTGATACGTGAAATGTAATTTCATGCCTGAATTGTTTTTTTCTTCAGATTTAAAACTACCCTCGTTTTTCTTAAAGTGCTGATTTTTTAAAAATCGTATTATAGAACGAGTACGGATCAGTGGAACAATATTAAATTCAGTAAATGCATTTTATGTGTAATTCTTAGGAAATGATAAGTGGGACAATCGAAGAATGAAAATTCTCTAATTTTTTTTAACTCAAATATTTATTCGATAATTCGAAATTAAACGCTTGAGAGATTTTCCTAATAAAATTGTACTTCATCCCAGATTATTGAAATAATCTGACAGTTAAATTTCAATTAAAAAGAAATACTTGACTCCCCATTAAAAATTTGGTGTACCTCTAAAAAGTTTTATTCGAAAACTCTTCGTGCACACTTTTAATAATTTATAAAATAATTATCCGTACTATCTCGCCACCCTATATATATACCCTTCCAGTTAACCCACCATAATCCTGCACACTCAATCTTTATACAGTAGGATTCCGATCTCCGTTCTGTATACAGTATACAAAGTTTCTATTGGTAGAATCTGATGCGAACACGACTGATAAATAATTAATTAATTAACGAACAGGCTTCTTGAGTATCAGCGAAGGCGCAGGTAGTACACGCGTTCACGCACCAAGATCACGATTACGTGCAGCGAAGCGCTACGCTGTACCTAACGTGTAGGTGACTCTTACTGTACCCTTGTTATTCGTAACCATCTACATACTCGAGCGTATGTATGTACCATAGGTGATACATGCACGCATGACTGCCAACACGAAATGAAACGAACCGAAGTAGAAGTGCTCGAACGAGAAGCGAAGAACCGAGTTAGGCGAGACATTTACGAGTGAACTCTCGCGTGCCCGTAGCTGCTGGCCAAAGGCGTAGAACCACGTAAAATTTTTAGTACAATCGCAAATACTGAAACTCATAGGGTGGTCCTCGGATGTCAGCTCGTGCTACGTTGAAACAAGGATACCAGGGAGAAATCCTTCCTCCCCCCCAAACAAAAGTTTTTGGAACGTCCTTTGTTCAGAAAATCCGTTATATCTCATAACCATTTTACGCGGAAGATCCTTTTCGGAGTTATATGGGATACTAGGTAGTCAGGCTAGGTTAGGTAAACGTGACAGTGGGACAGTTTGGAATGCAATGGCGCAGACTCGAGAACTTGACTATAGGCCATTTATATTCGGAGATCAGGAAGAAGAGCACTGGAATGAGATACGGTTAAGGGATGGGATTTGATATCGTGTCTATTGATCGGGAAGGAAGATACCTACGTTAACCCTCACTTGTTATTCGATAAGGGATGCTCTTCGAAAATGTTCCGTCGGCTGTCTAGATAAGGATGATAACGGCTCAGTTCAAGACACTTTGTCACTATACAGTTACACGGTCATTCGTCGAGCGGGGTCTGTACCTTTTTTTTCACCGCGTAGATACGTACGTAAAAATGCTATATACCGGTATACACGTGTGGTAGATTCTTCCCGGGCACTATCTTGTGCCAGTGATAACGTGCCTTTCGTAAAGCCCGAATTTCGTGAGTTTAGACAGGAACGCACAATGACTCCTGTTTCGATTGAATTTTACACGATTGAGAAGAGCGACCCCTGTCTGTCTCAGGATCCCCTGGATATTCAATTTTCTAGAGCATTCCCCCATGGTGGTTATATACCCATATCCGACCGGGTGGTATATGGCAGGGTATGTCTAACCGAGGATTTAGAGGATGATAAGGGTGGTAGAAAAAATGCTTCCCTCTTCCTGTCTCACTCTCGAGCATTGTCATAAGTGTCGGGGGCCACCCCTTGTCGCAGCGGGGCCATTCAGTCTCGCGATAATTGTAACATATTCACCCTCCACTACGTGTCCCGGGGTGGTGGGACTGGCTGACGGACAGGGTAGTAAGTGCGAGAATTGGACTCCTACGGGATAGGGGGGACCGACTGGGCTGGCAGGCTGCCTGCTTCCTCTCTGCATCCCTAGAGTGCCACCCCTTGGCTCGCTCAAGTGGAAGCAAAGGGAGCAAGCAAACCAGGGGTTAGATAAAGGGGCAAAAACAGGGTTTATGACTGTAACAGATTAGGTAGACCCGACTACGTTCCCCTTCCGCTCTTCCTATTATCATAGCTTTTGTAGCCTCTTGCTTTTGTTGACGGGAACGACCGCCCTATTGGCTGGTGGCACCACCGTCGTCGTCTACGCGTAACCCTGTCTCTCTTCTTTTCTGTTGCTCGTATTGCCTCCTCTCTCTCTCTCTCTCTCTCTCCCTCTCTCTCTTTCTCTCTCCCCCCATAGCTGTGGTTCTTGAGACCATTTCTACCCGCACGCGGGGGACCTAAACAGCCGTGAGCACCAAGTGAACCTGATCCCTCTCTCTCTTTCTCTCTCCCCCCATATCGTCTACGCGTAACCCTGTCTCTCTTCTTTTCTGTTGCTCGTATTGCCTCCTCTCTCTCTCTCTCTCTCTCTCCCTCTCTCTCTTTCTCTCTCCCCCCATAGCTGTGGTTCTTGAGACCATTTCTACCCGCACGCGGGGGACCTAAACAGCCGTGAGCACCAAGTGAACCTGAAGAGAATGGAAGAATGGTTAGCACGAGTGCGGAAAGCAAGGGGTCGCGACAGTTGGCCGATATTTGAGCTCCCTTTGTGTTCCTAAAGTCCCATGCATTGGCGTAGCCACTGGATTTTTCTACTTTTTTTTTTCATTTTGCCTTTCACGACGTCACGTGTAAATTTGCACCTTTCAGGAATGACGTTTATTCCGTTCGGTTATCGAGATCTCTTCTATTTTTATTGCAAATCTGTAAGAATGACTATATATATCGCTGCTTGACATATAGATGCTGTACTCATTCATCTGTTGGGACGGTGCTGCTGAACATGCGGTAATTCATTGATTCTGTAAGAGAACGTTAGTCAATCAACGACTCGTATGCTGAAGTGTTTACACTTTTGTGCTCCTGTATTTGACAATTGAATACTTCACGCAACAAGTTTGCCGCTCGTTGCGTGCGCGTGTGACAATTCGTTATAATGAGAATCACTCGTAACTTTTCATTGACGAAAGAATAATGGAATCCATTACTTGAAAAGTTCGAGTCTGGCTCACACTGCACGAATACATAAAACGAGGAGGCAAAGCGTCGTTCCAAATTTATCTGCCTTTAATCGCGGCCGCCGATGCGAATCCGTTCGTTCGATTTTATACGAAGGAATTAAAAGACCCCAATTACAGCAGCCGTTATGACCCGAGCTTTAAGGTACCGCGTGTAATCGCGATATATATTTTCGTTAACCGCGCTGAATTTATATACAGCTATTTGTAGTATTCTGTTGGACAGTGACTGTCAGTCACTGTCGTAATTACCATTTTACCATTTAACAAAATAAATTATATAGTTTTCGTTTATCATTGACGTTATTTCACAGATTAAACGAATCAGAATTTCGTTTCTGGCGCGAACCTTCTATAGAAATTCTTTTTCGGTTATTATCAATATTATTTTTCATATGACAATGTAGGCTCGTTTTATGGACACGCAGCGAGTAGGGATCCGTCGATGATGCAGCGTCCTGTTTTACCGGCCGGCGGGCGGGATTGTCAAAAGTCAACATAGCGCCGTTGGGACCAACGATAAAACGTGTCGATTAGTCTAGTCCGACGACTCTCCTCGTCGAGTGTTTACCTTGACTCCTGTCCGTAATTACGTCTTGTTCGCCTGTTTGTCTTTCTGTCTCTTCGCACGACAAATACGTCCTCCGTCCCTCAGCCCTCGGCATTACTAGTCGACTCACGGATTTTTGAGCTTTCATCTTTTTCAATCACCGGGGCCGATCTTTCTTACGATGCTGGAGCCTCATCTGATCTTGCTTCTTCAGACGTTTATTCGCGTGATTCAATATTCGTATATTCACATCCGATCGAGCCACTGCGTTTCACCGATGCGATTCGGATTCATTAGCATTTATTGAATTTTCATACTGAGAATTCTTGCGGATCGTAAAGGAGATTTATAGAAGAATTTTGAGAGACGATGTGGTTTGCAAAATTTTTTCGAATTTCACGACTTCATACAAAAATGCAATTTTCGAGCAAATTTATTTTATTTATTGGATATTAGAAATCCTTAGATCTTATTCGATACGTATTAAGGCTTTTCCATTATCAGTAATGGATTCTTGCTCCAAGTTTCGCATCGATCCGAATTGTTAGGTTACGTGGATTAATTCCGCTTTATGGTCCCTGGTCCTGGAATCGAAAGCACCATCAAGCACAAAATGACTATGCTTTCTTTTTATGCACTCTTTAAAGTTTTACGATTTGTCATTTATCCCAGCCTATTTGATTTTGCTTCTACCATTTCTGCAGGATATGCACAACATTTTTCACTTCTAGCACGATAATGCACAAAACTAGCAGAAAATGGTACATTAAGTTTTATGCTGCTTCGGGCTTTAAGGGGTTCCAACTTAATAGAAGTACATACAGGTATATTACAGTTAAATACTGGTTGCGATTATCCTTTGATATATTGTATAACAACGTCCGCTAGAGTCAATTTTTATGTTATATTTTTATCTTACAGTTCCGTGTAAGACGATTTGAAAAAAATGAAAATTGCTTCAACTTGTATGCGTGTAGAATTTTAAATATTAACATTGTAAATGAAATTGGGAGAATTGAAAAAGAAAATAAGTAGAGAAAATAAAAAAATTTTCTTAGGTTTCCCGAATTCGTGCTTTGTAAAAATGTATCTCTGCAGATTAAATTTCTATTTTTTCTTATTTTTCATCTACCTACACTGTAGATAAATTTTGGCTAAGTAGAATTTATTGAAGCATGTTCAAACGCAAATTTACTTTTGATAATTGTTCTGCTTGTTCGTCGAATCTACGTGGTGATTAGACCACGCTCACCGGGAGCTTAAATTCTTTACCCTTGTATGATTAAAAATGCTGAGCCAGTCAGGCTTAAATTTCATACAGGCTTTTCGCACGTGTTGCGAAACTGAAAATAAAAGTCCAACGACGATATACATCGCTTGATTAAAACAGCCCACAAGGATTTCAAATTTCGTGTCTATGAAATTTTATTGTGCAAATTGATACACTGAAAGAAGTAAATTTAGCTCCTAAAATTGGCCAATGCATTCCCCGTGAAACCTCATCGCCCAATGAAACAGCCTCGTTACGAAATTCCACAAACGCGTAACAGTACCTTCTGTAATTTTTCAAAATCAACAATAGCAATTAACAATAATAAAATTCGATCAAAATTTTTCAAAATATTCGAATTCCCCAAATCGTTTATCGACTCTAAAAAACGCTCTTCGTCACAGTCGTCCCACGTGGTGTCCCTCCCTACCTTCTCTTATCGCGTTTTAATCACTCCATACTTTCCGCCGTGCAACAACTTTTTTCTATCATTTCGCATCAGGGCGTCGGGTGCATCGTTGTTTTATAAAGCGATCCTATCGAGTTAATTGGTCGCTCGGGTTAAACTGCTGCACGCGCGTATCCCTGAGAATCTACTAGCGTGTGCAAGGACATGGGTGTAACGTACGCGAATACGTATACCGGGTGTCGGACGAGTCAGCAGCAGTTCCGAATGCGTCGACTTGCCCCATACATTAATTTGCGGAACTGATCTCCTCGTAAATGAAAAAATCCCCAAAAAATTAAAAAAAAAATAAAATATGACATGCGCCCAAAAATAAGTGCGTCACGCACGTACGAACTATAGAGATAGAAAAATCTACAAGTCGACGATATAATTACCATGAGAAAATCATCACCGTTCCCGTATGCCCTCGCAGCCTAAAGGCAGCTTTCGCATCGAGCGATACGGCTGCTTCGCTCTTAGCCCCGCGCGCTATACTCCATTATGCTATGCATTATTTATGTCCGTTACCCTGTCCCGTACAATGTAGGCTACGAATCAAAATGCATTGCTTATGCAAATGATGCTCGTGTCCCGGAGCTCGACATGGAGTCACACAGTATGCCATGGGTCTGATAATAATGATCAATAAGACTAGAGGAGCGTCCCCTGCATGTATTTACGATTAGAACCAGCGAAACTTACTGTACTCAATTTCGGTCTCCTACCGCACATCTCGCAGGCTCTTCAAATAGTACAAGAATTTACTATAGTCTATTCAACGTTTCGCGTTGTCCGATAGTCTCGGATATTCATAAATAAATACACTGCCGAGATGCAATCCTATTGTTACCGTACCCAAGTGCACAATCGAGAGATACTAACCTATATCCAATATGGCAATGGAGGATCTTTCGCCGATCTCATCGGATTTCGCGTCGGCTATACATTTATGTTAGGTAATTCTTGTTGGGTGGATATTTATTGACTGGAGGATGTCCGGAGTTAACGATTGTTGGAGGAGGGGGGATGCGGTCACGAGGGTTACGTCATAGGTGAGGGTGGACGAAGGGTTAGTCGCTTAGGGGGCTGCGGTCGGTGTTGGCCATCTGGTGGTCGGAACCCGAACCGCCGCTTTGCGGTTTTGCGGCTCCACCAAACCGCCGAACCTCTTCTTGATAGCTGCCTCTATTTGTACGGTCTATTCGACGGACTCCTCTTGGCTCTCGGTATTCTCACTCTGTGCTGCCATTCCGAGTCCTGTTCAAACACCATTCACGGCTAAAGAGGATGTGTATTTCAGGCTGCGATTCATTCGATCCTTGATTACCGGTTGCCCTCTTGACCTTTGTAATCCTATTTCTTCTTTTTTTTATCAGTCCCTCGTGAGGCTGGCGAATGCATATGCTGTTACAACGATACATCTCTTGCCTCTCTCTCGCACCCACGTGCGCAGGTACTGTTTAATTAAACCTCATTGGATTATTAAATAGCGCGTGATTGACATCAAGTTAATTATCATATGCAGAACGCATGATTCTCTCGTAACGTATTATTGGAAAATAATTAAAATGCATATATATATGTGGAAATGATCTGAAGAGCGTGCATGGAACATCGATAACGATTAAAATAAAAGTAAAATTTTCGACCGCGAGTGAAAATAGTCATTTCACTCGATTTTTAGGATGAACGATTTCGAGATAGTCACGTGAGGGAATTAAAGGGGGAAAAAATAAAAAAAAAATAAAGCAACTATTGCAATATAACCGCGCCCCCGGCTGGTCGTTCCGTGGAGCGCAAAGTGCACGTTACACCCCGGTTGAAAGCCAATAAATAAATTGGATTGCAGAACGGCTTTACCGAGACAAATGGGATCAGCGATTCTGCCGATCAGCAGGGTTGCCAATTTACCACCTCCCTTCCCCGCCCGCTCGTTCGTCATCCACCCTGCCCTTCGTAGTGCTGCTCTATTATCCATCCGCTCTAAGTGGGTGTCGCTGCGCGCCCTTCGCTTCTTCGCGAGGCCCAGCGGGGATTTCCATGGCACCCGCCTCACCGGAAGTCAAGAGCAACTCGCACGTTTACACGTGTTCGATTTCGTTATAAGCGCTGCGGGAATGCCGGGGACCCCACGTAAGTCAGTAAGTAAATAAGTGGGCTTCCATTGGCTTCCGTCGGTGCCACTCTGGCGTTGCGTCCCTGAACGCGAATGGCCTATGGCTAATGGCTTGTGGCGCCGTCTTTTAAATTGCCAACGGAAACATAACCTGTAGCGCGATTGTCTTGGTTTCAAATATTGCAGAAGGTGGTCTGTATCGAGGTATCCGATCTCGGACTATTTTCAGTCACGCGTATTGGAAGACGTTGGGGAGACGAAGTTTACTGGGGCGCATGCGCGCCATGGCTTAGATGGCGCCACATGAGTCTGAGGTTAGGTAGCTGGAGAAACATCTTAAATCACTCGCGGCTAACGGATCCGCGGCTAATACCCGCAGTATGCGTAATTATTTATCCTAAACGCACGTATAGAGCGTTTATGTTAGCTTTTCGAAAATAGAGTCTCGTGTCGGATTAAACGGAGACGAATAAAACTTCCGGTGGCGCTGCGATCGATACCAACTACATTGACAAATAATTACTCCTGCGCCGTAGCACGTTTTTGGATTTTTTTTTTCGATATTAAAAATTGTTTTTCTTTTTCCCTGTTAAATTGTTTTACTTAGTTTTTTTTTTGTTTTTCCTTGTTCCTATTTGTATTAGACTTTCTCCTCCAACTTGAAACTTTTTTAATGTTTTCAGGGACCGCCTCAACCTGGACAACCCTTTAAGTTTACGGTTGGCGAATCCTGCGATCGCATCAAGGAAGAGTTCAACTTCCTGCAGGCGCAATATCACAAGTAAGTTTTCATAATGGCGGATCCTCTTCGCCATGGGATACAATATCGGCAGGTATCGCAGACTTTCCAGACACGACAGGATGACAGCCGAATAACGAGACTTCCGGTACTTCCTTAAACTCCCCCCCCCCCCCC
>NW_014333006.1:221530-222419 GCF_000341935.2 Cephus cinctus
TTAACCATTTCAGTCCTTAAGGGTTGTTTGAGACGACGACTACCCCTTTACGATCCGCAGCTCACGACCATCGCTGACTTTTACGTATATTATGTAACCTAACCTAACTATGTATCAACCTACCTGCTGCTCACCTGTACTACCTAAAAACTTATCCTTTGTTTCTGGCAACGGATCATCTTCTATATCCCATTTCGAGTACCGTCAAAATCATCGTCTTTCTCAAGGATCTCTATTACGGATGCAACTTATTTTTTATATTATCATTATGCTCATTACACAGGCAGCTTTAGGCTCCTCGTTGTGTCTCGAAGTTTACCGTCTGTTCAGCTAGCCCCCCCACCCCCCACTTGTCATAAAATCAATTTAAAAGTTAGGTTAAAATTAATTTTTAAATTATGCGGTTATTATTATTAGGTGTTTCTAGAAAAATCTCCACCCGAGATTTTTAGCAGAAAAAAAATAATTTTTGTGTCTTGGAGGAGCGGGGGATACATGATTATTCATTTCAGTATAGATATTTAGGTCATGTAACACAATATATTTGTATATTAAGTATGATATATGTATAGTAAAACATTAATATAAAAATAACGAAAAGAAATTCCTGTCACAAGAGGGAAGGTTGTTAGAGATAGGAGTGAAAAACTTGATAACATTATAATTGGCTAGTGCATACTTTGTAAATTAATCGTCTATAGTTCGCCTATTGATTTTATCAATCTTATACTGCAAATTGCAAAAAAAGATTTTTCGTGTCAAAAAGGAAGTCAGTTAGTGATAGAAGTACAAAATTCGAGACTGCAGGGACTAAATAGTGCATAAATGGTGCGTAATTCCTATATTCTTCAATTTCAATTTTTGCTATGATGAATGTATTTGGCGGGGG
>NW_014333006.1:222563-250130 GCF_000341935.2 Cephus cinctus
TGGGGGGGGGGGGGGGCTAGATAGACTTCGTAGTTAGCCCCCCCCCCACCCATACGAATACATTTTTTCTGCTAAACGAGTGTAATGCACAATTGTATAATTTTTAAATTAATTTGATGACAAGTGGGGAGGGGGGGCTGGCTGAACGGACGTTGAAGTTTGCAGGTATGGAATCGATTGGTGTGACGTCATCTGGAGATATGTATTTTTCTGTTATTCTTTAATATCGACATTACACGTTCTTGTTGCAGAAAAGAGAAACAAGATGGCTGATATTATATTTACCTTTGTATATCGTTACGTATATTTGTAATCGTTGCTCAGCGTGAGATCTTGGAGGTTGGGCCAATCGTTACTGAAATAGCTGTGATTGTGCAAAGGAAGGTAGGATAAGATGGAACCCGTTGTAAATTTATGGATTCCTAATAGAAATTTAATTACGAAGTTATAAGCAAGCAGAATATTATTTTGGGGTTGTCCTAATCTGATATATTTCTTGTAGGTTTCCATCTTGTCTCGACTCTAATAGAAATTTTGTCTGGACCATTTTGTCTAGGGCTTTTCTAGATCACCACTGTGCCGGTCCAGGTCTAGCTAGGATCTCGAGGAGCCCTTGATTTTCATAACGAAACTTTTACTAGACCTTTTACTACCTCTACTGTAACATGGTTGTGAGTGTAGTATCGTATTGCTGTATAAAAATATCGTGCCGATTATTATTCTTGTTATTGATATTTTTTTTAAGTAAAATTAATGTTTTCGTCATTGAGCCAAACGTGGTCGTTCCTAAGGTCGTTTTTTCCATCTTTAATCAATCGAATCTCATGCTTCGCAATGATTATAAATATATATATGCATAATGTGTTTTTTTTTCAGGATATAAAATGTACATTTTCTATACAGGAGTATAATTTAGGTGCGGCGATACAGTCGTAGAAATATCGTGTTATCGTAGCTCCAAGATTTTTTAATATTCATACAAATGTTTTTGCAATCGTACGAAAATCCATGGTCCAAACACTTCGCGTTTTCGAGAAAAAATGATTTGTCTGAAGAAAATATTTTTGTTATTGTGGCGTAGCCGTACAATATCTATGCGAGTTCTTCGCATTCTTGCAAACGCGCCAAGTTTTGCGCCGACGAACAAACTCATTTTGCTATAATCGAATCAACGTTGGCCATACCAAAAAAATAATTGCATTGGCAAAACAAACTAGTAACAATGAAAAATTTCGGCACATCAAACAAAAATAAAGAATCGTATTTCGCTATAGCAAAATTTTTCGTCCACCACTAAAACCTCGACAAACAATAGTGTCAATTGATTCCGTGATATATGATAAAAATTTAGCCGGTCGTTTCGGCACTTTTTTGTTCCTTTTTCAAAATTTCTCGCAACCTCTGATAAACGCTTTTCCATACGCTTTTTCATGACCAAAAACATTTTCAACGCCATGGATTATCGCGATCTTTCTATGTTCTCCAGCCGATGTCGCACTTCGGGCCGATATCCACATGAATTAATGGCTTTCTTCTTGTCTATACAGCCTTAAATTGGAGTGCGAGAAACTGGCCAGTGAAAAAATAGAGATACAGAGGCATTACGTGATGGTAAGCGACGCGTACGATGACAGAGAACGTCGGAGGTCTGTTTGCTAGCTGAACGAAACACACGTGTCAATGCGAACAACATAAAATGGACATTGTAGATTGTCAAAAAAAAAAAAAGATCTGTTTAAAGAAAATAATCCGTAATCCAATATCATTCGTCTACACAATTTCCTTTCCTTCAATTCATAAATTCCAATCGCAATTTACATTGCAAATTTGCATATTTTCGTATCTTGACCTCCCTCCCCTCCCGAAGAATATTCGATAGATTTGCATTGAATTACTCCAGAAATTAACGTCAATGTCTCCTTACTCGTCCTGAACTTTGACCCATCTCTATATGTATATACGTCCTTTCTGGACGTTCCTGTCGATATATTCGTCTTTTCTCTTTATCTCGCGTTCTCGTTCTGGATCTATATGTATTTCTATATATATATATGTTTCGTTCGCTGGCAAACAGCTACCACGGCACTCGGTACATACGTACATCCTGTACACGGTGCATCCACCCATATGAATATACGTATATACAGTATATAGATATACGTATACGAATATGCGTATAAACACGAGGACACTAACACCGGTCGTCGTTACAATTATTATCGATGTTCGCTGCGGCTGCACTAATTGCGTGTTTTAACAGCTTGGCTGCACTACAAACCACCAAAGCCCCCGTGGACGAGCGTCCCGAGCAGGGTGACGTATCGCGGTTAATATCACGGCATGTTGTGACCTTGTGACATCGTCAAATTCGTAACTGTTTTCGGTGGGTCGTCGCTATTGTTATTATTATCACCATGTGCCTACAGGGAAACGAATGCGGGGGAGTATTTACAGAAGACCTCCCCTGACACCCCCTGCATCACCCTTTGACACTCGTCACGCTGCTCGGCTGTCACTTGCCTTTTACAAGGGTTCAAAACCATCCTGACCCTTGACCCGAATTGATCTATCGATTACACGGCTCTTTCATTCTTTCCTCTTTAACTCGCTCTGCCACTTTACCCTTTCACACCCTCGTTACCACCCTTAGGCCTTTTTAGGCCAACTCTGTACTACGCTCTTTGACGGGAAAAAAGAAACGTATGAAAGAATCGAAAATAATGGTGGGAAAGAAAAAAAGAATATAGAATGACAAGTAAGGTGAAGAGAGGAGAAAAGGGTTGAATGAGAATTTAAAAGAAAAAAAAAAGAAAGAGTTGAGGTAAATGAAAAAAAAAAAAAAAGAAAGAGTTGAGGTAAATGAAAAAAAAAAAAGAGAGAGAGAGAGAGAGAGAACCACGGCTTTTGAATGTCGCCTGCACTTACTAATGTCTAGCTTACACGTGCAATTTCCTGCTTGTTCTGTCCAGTATTAAATTGGAGCTGGAGAAACTGGCCCAGGAGAAGACGGAGATGCAGCGCCACTACGTCATGGTGAGTCTGTGGACATGCAAAAAAGAGATGAGGGAAAAGAAAGAGAAGGAAATGTTTGAAAAATAAAAATTTATAAATTCCTTCGCGTGTAATCGACGTTCGGGTGATGATCGGGTAATAGCCAAGGGGAGTGGGAGGGATTTTTTTGTAAAAAAAATGAAAAGAAACTACCCGGGCATTTTGGGGTGTTTTTCCTGTACGTTGCTTGGCTGCTTCCGGTGTGGGTGCTCATTTCTTTTCTAATTAGATTCTGTGCCTTGCTCCTGTCGTAGACGTTGAATGAAAGTCTAAGACGTCCTTACAGGCATCTTCAGACTTGCTTGGATGTCACCCCAGTGCCTGCGTATCTACTCTACCTCCACCTCATTATCCCTCCGGCGCTTTCCCCACGTGCCTATACTTAGCTGGGTTACGTGGCTCTAGTATAGCGGGGGAGTCGCCGCAATGTATACCAGGGCTTGATGAAATAAATGTACCAGTCTTCCCGCGGGTTCCTCTTCGGGATGCTTCCAAGTAGTTTGACCCGGTTCGCGACATTAGATTCTTTCGTCCCACCCTAACCCCCCTATCCACTTCAACCCACGTGATCATCCATCCACTATCCACCCTGACTTGTTTCTTCCTCGGCGTGGCACAATGGCCGGGGCCCTTCCTTGGTTCCTTCTCCTTTATGCCGCTCGAAGGGGTTTGTTTTCGAATTGAAGACGCCATGCTAGACGGCTGGAGTTTTACTACGGTAAGGACGCTCATGGCGACGGAGCATTACACTTTTACGACTCTTTCATGTAATTGTCGAGCTCGTGAACTTTTACGACTCGCCGCAGATCGGCTTGAGTCTCGAACCTCGTCGAGGAAATGCCCGTCCTCGTACTTTTGCGCCCTTATTCTCATCCTTGTTTATATCCTGTTCTCTACGGTCATGAGCTTCCGTTCATTTTCGAGCATTTTATATTCATTGCTCTTTATCAGCGGAGAGAGACAGTTGCATTTTGTGGGATCGCTTCGAGTTCTTAAATTTGGTTTTTTTAAATTTGGTGGGAAAATTTTGGAAAATTTTTTCGATTTTTCTTCATCACGGAAATCGTGTCGAATGCAGGGGACGGCGACGGATTGAACGTTTTAAAGGACTTTGTCAAGTTTTTTAATAATATTTCAAGACATTGAATATCGAGATTTTTTTAATGATAATTAATTGTGATTATTTATGTCTGTAGAGTTAAGAGGTTTCACGATAAACGTTATTGATATGCGCAATAAGTTTGTTTTATGTCAGGTTAGGTTAGGCTCGGGTGTTATATTTCGTGTAATTTTTCAATATTATCTTCGTTGCCGATGGATGGCAGACAATGTTGAGAACTATGGATTTCGATTTTTTTTTCAGTTGCTTGATTCATTTCTAGCACGGTTTCATCCCGTGACGCGAACTATCGCGATTTTCGTTTCGCTAGAACTGGTATATTACGATGATCGATAAATTACATTTTATTGTCACGCGCAATTTATTTTTATTCGCTAGTTTATTCTTTGGAGAAACACGAAACGAAAATATTTCTCTACGCCAACTAAGACAAATATTTACGAAAGAAAGACGAGTCGCAGTTTTCATCGTTGAAGTCGCATTACGCTTGTTTAGTCGTTTCCGTTAGAACGTATTTCTCGCGAACTTTTCATTGAACATAATTCATCCAAAAATTGTGTGTTTTCTGCAAATTATAAAAAGAATTGTCTACCGCAGAATCTATTTCTATCGCAACCGCTGGATACGATTGTTAAGAAACTTTCGATTATCGGTACCCAGTTATTTTTAAACGCTCAAAGTAATGAATAGATAAAAGGGCGGCTTTCATTTTTCGAGCGGTCGACATGTCGGAAATAACTTTTTTGAAGGGATAATTAACATTCTACCGTGGCAGCAGTTGGAGTCCATTAATTAAAAGGCAATTACTTTGCAAAGGAGATTCGAGAGCCGCCATCCAAACCTTTCCCCTTTGGTACTCTCCTGTCTAAATCTACTACCATCTCTCATTATAATACTCTCTCTCTCTCTCTCTCTCTCTCTCTCTCTCTCTCTCTCTCTCTCTCTCTCTCGGCGTAGGTAGATCGACATTCAAATCCCTCAACAGTCCTTACATAATTTATTTGAGTTTTTTCCTTGATTAACGAGGAACACTTTTAATCGACGTGTTGCTTGTGTTTTTCTTTTTGTTTGTCCCCACTCCCACCTCCGCCCTTTACCCTGGTCCCCTAAAGCGCGATTCATGTCCCCTTAATTATTCAGTATTAATTATCCCTCGAGCAAACGCGCCCTCGGCCATTCTCCCTCCATCCATTCATATCCCTTAATCCTTTCTACATCACTCAGCCTTACGGGCCCATAACGTCGCACCGCCTTTACACCTTTTATTTATTTACGCGCCGTCCCTGCGCTTCATATTTTTCTTTCCTTTTTCTCCTCCCTTCGCTTTACTACGAGACGTCGATTCTTTGTCCCCTGTGAATACAGTACAGAAGCAGTTGCTATCGTCTCGAATCCCCGTTCAAATTATTAATCACGCGCGAATGTTATTTTCGTGCGGCCTCGTTCACCTTCCGTTTCCGTGTTTCGGTAAGATCGAATATTTTTTTTTTACTTTTATTATCACCCATTTTAACTCACTCTCCATAAATTTCGTTGTCGTTCAGTTGATCGCTTTTAAAATTCATATCTCTGGTTCTCACCAGCGTTTTTCATTTTTTACATTGTTTTTCCATTTCTATATCGAATCGTCCACGACGATAAGACATCAGTGCCTACACTTAGCCATTCCACGATAACTCTTGCACGCAACACGTGGTACAAGCACGATAACTATCAACGATAGTTATCCACAACGCGGTATAGACATTAGATATCCTTTCTCTACGCGCTCTGTTCTACACCTGATATTCAGCATGTAACATATTTCTGCAAAGGCGACCCGCCGTAGCTACCGAAAAACGAATAAATTTACGATTATTCACATTCGTTTTTATTTACACGCAACAAACTGTCGTCGTGA
Source organism: Cephus cinctus (assembly GCF_000341935.2). Taxonomy (NCBI): domain Eukaryota; kingdom Metazoa; phylum Arthropoda; class Insecta; order Hymenoptera; family Cephidae; genus Cephus; species Cephus cinctus. The sequence goes on from NW_014333006.1 coordinate 228,635, forward strand.
ATTTTTTCATAGCTCCTTTTTCCCATTTCGCCTTGACGTCTCCACTCGTGTACAAGAGGCCAGGATCTTCGAAGGGACGAAAAATAAAAGATCTTGGCTACGTATTAAACGGCAACGAAAAGCCAGGAGCACGCAAACAATTTGAGAATCACTGGGTCGCAGAGAATTAGTTAAGTGATCCGATAGGCCGACTTGTACACACGGTGTAGGAACGTTGTTACGTGAAACCGGTCTTTTGCCCCGTTCACTCCGCTACCCTCCTATCACCAAACCCTCGAATGTATTTTAATTTCCTCGAGCTTCCTCTCATGCCACTCCCGGGCCCCCCCAGTCCTCCCCCCAAGTCCCGTTCACTTTTTACTCGTCTTCGTTTTCTTCTCTTTCACCTTTGCGCACTTTGTTCTCGTTTCGTTCTTTTGTCTCTTCCTTTCTTCCTTCTCCTTTGTCAGGATATACCCTTGTCCCTTGCTCCCGAATTAAGGCCCCGCGCTAAACTCATGGGACTTGAAAGAGGCCCGAGGAGGAACCTGTCGCACTGTCTGCATGCCTGCGTGTGTAGATAGGTATTGTATATTGTACCTGGAGACGTGTGTCTTCAGGGTGCATCCGTACACGCGTCACGTATTGCCTTGTGCAGTGTAGTCATTACCAGTTCATTTTTTCACTTCTTGGGGACTCAGAGTTTATTTACGTATATTTCTTGTCCTTCCTCCCGGTGCTCTTTGCTCTCTTTTACGTAGCGCTGATTTTGCAGGGGAACTTGTGAGACCCACTGTGACTCGTTCTACCTCATTTCAGACAATTTAAATTTGCTGGTTACACTCAGACGGGGGTAGCGTATACTTTTTGTAAAATTCTTTCATTACGTCAGATAGGCACGTCTCTATCCGAGCCCTGTTCTCTTTTTCTTGTAATTTTTCATTTTTCATTTTTCTCTATTGTATGCTTTTTTTTCTTTTTTTTTTCTTCTTGTATTCTTCTCTCTTCTTTGTACCTCTCTGTATTATTGTACTTATTCACAATGCATGAGAACATTTGGTCACGTGGGCTTTACACAATACACACGTCTGCATGGACATATGTGATGTGCTACGTGCTACCTTAACTTTCGATCCTGCATGCACATGGATACAGGGGCACTTGTTATCATCTACCAACACGAACACTCACGCACACGTGTACACGCATTGCGTGAAATGTGGCAATATAATTTTAAATCGAATTTATCTTGTTTTTATAGTACTACGAGATGTCGTACGGACTCAACGTGGAGATGCACAAACAGGTAAGATACGAGATAATTATTTGACTGGATAATTTATAAGCGCCGTATAGTTATAGATGGGGCGCGTAGGCGTTGATTAATTGAATGCTACGTATATATAGGTATACCTTTCGTATGTGTCAATGAATCAGGCGAAGCTTCTAGCTCGGATTTGACCTGATTTTCGGCTTCCTGGAATCTGGCCTGATCTCTATTGGTGCTGACGGATTTCTCTTGACGGCTTTAACCTTTGATCTTCTGTAATTGGCGCAGTTCCATGTAATGCCAAATATTCGTTTCACTTGACACGTATAACCGCCTGAGGTTTCACGACGATTTTCATTTATTTGCTGATCGATTGATCATATTTACACCCGGATCGCTTTTGTCGCGTAGAAATTCATTGAAGCTCAAGTAGAAATCCGTTTGAGCTGCCTGGTCTTACGTGCACGGCGGGATCGTTCAAAGCTTTCAAAATCAGCAAGGCTGTCATGAGGACTGGAGTCTGGGAAATGGACCGTACGATGTTTTCAACGTGTAAGGAGTAACAGTTCGCGAATCAGTCATTTATTTACGATGAGTCTCACGGCTTGGTACAAAAATTTGTCAAAAAGTGAAAAATCTTGCAATTATCCCCACTCTCGCACGTATCCATAAAAGCGCAAGGATGGATCTATATGTCGATATCATTGGATTGCCAATATTAAAAAGGCGTATGAATCTGAGAAGTAGGTTTTTTTTTCACTTTTATTACTGTCTTTATGTAATTTACCAAGCCCCATGATACCAAGCCCCTTTGATCCGTACGCCCTTTTGATTTTAGTCACGGGATACATTACGTAATTATAGGTTAATTGTCATTTTAATAGTCTAACCACGCACGTGTCAATTTCACTCGAGTTCAGCAGTGAATTAAAGTCGCTATAAACGGATTATTGGAAAATGACATTTCAATAATTTTATTCATTTAAAGATGTTAATTTAGATAAAGTACTTATATTACAATACTACTTGACGTATTTCTTTTTTCTTATTTTATTGATTTTCTTGGCGAACCTACGTACTGACGCTTTTCCTGGTGAGGTTGCTCGTTCGTTCGGTGTCTACGGTGCTTAATTCTAAATAAAAGAGGGTTCCCTGCCGTTCAGTACAGTAAGGGCTCTCACTCGGATTAGGCTGATCTCATCCTTGGGGAATTCTAGCTATTGAATAAATATGTAAACAAGGTAATAAAATGCCAATAGCAGGACAGGCTTTTAATTGGAACGAGTTTCTCGTCGGGGTTCAGGGGTGCCCTAAGCTTGCTCTTAACCGTTGGCCCCTAGCTTGTACGTAAAGTTGACGCAAGAGAGGTGACAACCGTAGACTCCTCGACGCACGTCTTTCTCCTCTTCGGATTTATTTCAGCATCTAAGCTGTATCGAGCGAAGAACAAAAAATAGTCTCTCAATGTACACGTGTGAGATCAGTGGAGAACCAATGAGAATTTCCGTTATTTCGTCGTCCCTGGCTTTTGCGAGTCGAGGAAAAATGGCGGGTTTCTCGCACATCTTGAATTCGAATCACGCCGCGACGCTTTTTCCGTTCGTCGTGGAATTACGAGGGGGATGGGACTTGGGGTAAAAAAAAAAAGAAGGAGAATGGCAAATTCTGGCTGCGGGTTTAAGAAATAATTCGCTGGCTGAGATTAAGAATGGTGCGCGTAGAAGGGCGGAAGGGGGTGGATGATGGAAGAATTGGCAAAGGTTCGGCTTGTTCATGGCTGCTGGGTTGCGAGAAAGAGAGAGAAAGAGAGAGAGAGAGAGAGAGAGAGAGAGAGAGAGAGAGAGAGAGAGAGAGAGGGAGAGGGAGAGTGGGAAGTAAGGGGATACATAAGGTACGCAACGAGAACGAAGAGAAGAAGGCATAAGGGTGGAAGCATAGAATAAGAAATCGCATTCTGTCGTGAAGGGCAAATTATGGAATGTATAGGCTCGAGGGGAAGAAGAAGCCAGCTATCCCCCTCGAGGGGGGAGAGAGAGAGAGAGAGAGAGAAATCAGGGGTTAGGGCAGGGCACGAAGGGATAAATAGCTGAATTTCTTCCTTTTACTTTCCATCTCTCTCTCTCTCTCTCTCCCCTTCTTATTCTATATCGTTTCCCCTTTTTTCTTTCTTTTTTTCGCCACTCCACCCTCTTGTCCTCCCACGTCCTTTTCCTCCTCCTTGCGAACATCGTCCTCCACTCGAACCTCCATCTTCTCCACGACGTGCCGGGAATAATATCCGCGTTTATTGAATATTTAGCAGCCGCTCAGCCGACCCCGTTATTCTTTCTTCTTTCTTTTTTTTTCTTTTCTTTTTTTTCTATGTACCAGGGCGCGACTTCGATTCGTAAATCGCAATGCGAGAATTCCAGGGGGTGAAAAGTGCCGATTTACAAATTGGCCCGGATATCCGTCCCACGCAATCTTTATTTCCTTTTGGTTCGTAGCTTTTTTTCTTGCTTTTTTGTACTTATTTTTGAGTTCTCTCAATTTACGTGCAATTCTTTATCTCGACGTCATCGTCTATGTAGGTACTTCTTTTATACTCGTATCACTTCACGCGCTGCTTTCAATTGGTTGATTTGACATTGGTTTTGCGCATTGAAGACAAGTCTTAATTTTTAACAGTTGCGTCATTGCATCTCGCGATTTGGCTTATATTTTGTTTTGTCAAAAATAATTCTTCGTGTTTCGCAAAATATTGGATTATAATAATTTGATGTATTTACTCTTATCTTTATCTCATTCCGCGTAAATTAATTCGGCTGTACTTGGACCGACAAATTAAAATTAATAATCATAACCCAAAAATTTAACACCTTTTTTTTTCTTTATCGAGACTCGTCACTGTTATCTGTCAATGTTCAATTGATTAATTCACTCACGCGAATTCTTCCAATCTAGCGAATTCAATTTTATCACTACCCATTGTTCATGTAATCCGTTTGACCTTTCAGCCGCTACAGTAGTATAAATTTGATATTTTTATTACGCTTAATTGGCAAAACTGCCAATTTATCGCTGCCTGTCAAATTGATAATAAAGTAAAAATTTCCAATAAACATTTAAAAATAAAGTAAACCAATCACGTTACAGATACACGAAAGATTCTATAAATCGCATTATTTACCAGAAAATGATATTTATTGCAACTCACTGTTACGTAAAATTAATTCGTACAAAAATCGGTCGCAGGTAAATAAAATCAAACCGAAAACAAAATTACACCCTGCTGCCAGGAATCTGTAAGTAAACGAAAAATTTAATTATTTCATTACGAACATTGGTTTCCTCTTCCCTCGATCCAGTCCGTCTGGTTCGCACGGGATTTTTCTACTGACAATCTCCCAACTCATCCGCAACGCTACAGTGGTTACATAGCCTCGATGGCTAGACATAGAATAGATTAAGGTATTACCAGCGAGTATTAAATAGAGACAGAGAGTAACAGCGATTGATACACGTGTGGCTAGTAACGCAGAGAGAGAGAAAGAGAGAAGATAAAAGATGAATAGAAGAAAAAAATATGAGCAATGGATAAAAATTCGCTATCGGAAAAATCAGCCACTCTACGATCCCTTGTCTCTCTGTATATCGCTATCTACCACCTTTCTCCACTCACTTTTAAACCATCCTCTATTCCCATGTCGCCATTTTATTTTCCCTACTCTTCCACCCCTCGACTCATCCTCCTATTTCCTGCTCGCTCCCTGATCCTCTTGTCCCTCCGTTTCTACCTGCCGTAACTACTGTTGCTATACGCGCAGTGGTTCCCCATTGCATTAAAGTAGGGTCGAATGTGTCTGCGGGAACACGTAACCGTATACCTATATATCAATGAATGTTATAGCCACTACGAAAAGAGGGGATGCAATGCGCGTCCTCTCCAACCCCTTGAACCTCCTATAAAATATATAGCGTAATGTCTACCCGACAGCTACGTACATACGTGCCTTATACGTACATGTCCATAGATGATACGTAACCATACTATACTGCACGTATAGAATCCAGTGGGTCTACCGTGAACGAACCAACCCCTATTCAACCTATCATCCTCATACTCGACTCCAACCCTCCTTTACAATAGCCAAGCGCAACCTGCTGCAATATCCAGTTAGATGGATCAGGCAAATATCTCGACTGTTAATAAAATCTGCACTTGAAGGGGGGCGAGGGGGGATGCTCCTGATGCTGCTGTCTTTTGCTCCAACGAATATATCCGTGTTTAGTTACGGCGATGAGTTGACGAGAGACCTTGAAAGAGGTTCTCAGCTGTCATATATTATTGTAGAACGGGGTTGGTGTATGGAAGCGTTTTTAGGGATAGATACAGGTACTGTAACATCTTATTATTTATCTTGTACGGAGTTAAAACAAAATGTTAAGGTATTTATTTTTATTATTTATTTTTTATCTCATCGACCTTTTCACTTCCGAGTCTCGAAGCTCTCTCCCTTGCACGGCTTTGTTAATATTTTACAACACCCTTATCGCGTACTCGTGTGTATATTCTCGTCGACCCTGTAACAGCCCATACGGGAAAGTAATGGCCGTTGCCTTTAGAAAAGTTCATACTTATAGATTGCTATACAGTGTCAGTTTAACCCGCTACTGTGGCTTCCCGTTATACTCGTAGTCGTTGGCTCTATTTTATTACGGCAGTCGGAAGGTTGAAGGGTGGAAGTGCTAGCATCACGCTCGCATCATTGAGTATAAAGGAAGATCGTTAAGAAGTCATCCCATATTTATACGTACCAATATTCCAGTCGTATGATTCTCCGCTGTACGGGGCTTTTATTCGTGAAGGATCGCGGGTGTTCGTAAATTATTTATCTATCGCGTGGACTACGTCACACGAATAAATACCGACTCGGTCACTATCCGTGTAAATAAAATCCCTTAACCCACCATCCCTCGACGGACTCGGCGAACAAAGAGAGTCAGAAAAGTCAAAGTTAAAGCAGCTTCGAAATTCGTTTCTATATTTAAATACGGCACGTGATTTTTTTCCCCAATGACTAAAAAATCATGCGTATTCACACACGCACGCTGCGCACGAGTATATTATAATTTGTTTGAGGACGTCATTTGGTTATCCTTCGCGGGACGTCGTACGTGTCTCAGGAGCGTACCCAATAAATTTGGCACCCTTATTCTCCCCGTTCTGTCTGGCACGTCCAGCCTTCCGCCTCGTATCACACTCCCCCTCCGTCCCCCTCTCCCACGAGCACGTGTCAATATGTATGCGTGTGTCGAGTAACAATGGTGGCAGCAATCGGGGAATTAGACGAGGGTGATTCCACACGTGGACGAAACTGTAGAGTCGCGTGGGGTACCTACCCCACGTAACCATGGGGTTGCAACACAGTGGGGGGTCCTCCGTCCCGAGTTCCCGAGGGGGTGCGGATGGGGGGACCGTTCCACAGCGCCGCGGGGCCGCAGCGGTGTCGACGCCTTAATGAGGTCACCCCCTCGCGCCCTCGCAGTATGTATCTATAATCCCCGAGCGTGCGTGAGTCCGTTTATTGCGTTGTGTGGGGGTTGGTGCGTGTGCGCCAAAGGGGACGAGACTAATTTGTGTTTTGCGGTGTTTCAGCAGTCCCAGGAGGTTGGCTTTATGTATCCCGTATTCCGCGCGTGTTTACGACCCTGGGGAATTATCGTTTCCGGGATTTTGCGCCACGCGTCCCCTCCGTCCCGAGGAACACGAGCTTGTTTTCTCTTTGTGTGTTACGTATACGTGCATGTTTACTTGTGCGGTGCCATTGATTCAGTGGGTTAGGGCTGACACCTATGTGCATATATCGAGTTTGCGTTTAGATTGTAATTAGTTAGAGACTGGTCCATTGGCGCTTATTTGATAATCCGATTTGTCAATGCGTTTTAGCATTCTGATACGTAATATTACACAATTGACAGTCCGTGATGTCGATTGAAACGCGAACGATGGAAAAATAAGTGTGAAGGAATAGGAATAAGGAATTGATTTTTAAAAAATACAGTTGAGCTTTATGTGAGGAACGACATCTACTGCAAAAAAAATTGTGCACTTTATAGTTACACCTGTAAACTTTAATTGGTGAAATAATAGTTTTTCATATAAATCAACGCTGTACAGATTTCGGTAAAAATTTTTCAAATAATACTCTTTAATACGAACCAAAATTACCCACGACTTCCAAGCTGCAAATGAAAAAGAATTAGCCTTGTTTACTGTACAGTTTAGCAACGCTGATTGTCAGTCGATTGAGTATCGCAGGAGCGTAACCAGTGATTCGCAGGACCATGTAGGTGGAGATGGTAGAGCGGTCCGTTAATGTTTAGCGCAATCAGCGATAATGGCGGTCTATGGCGTGTTTAATCAAGGCAGTAGCTCGTTGCGGCTTGCGGTTGAGAGAAGCCACGACGGCAGCTGGAGGGGGAGGATTAGGACGGCAAAGGAAAGGGTTGGTAGGGGAATGAGCAGGGATGGATATCAGGTGGGCTTAGCGGTCAGTGCCGGCCTCACATCGGCTCTAGTGGCGAGTGGCCACTAGCAAGAGGAGGACCGCACCACCGCACAGGGTTTGGATCGTGAAATGAACAGACCCAACCAGCCGGTCGGTTGCGGTTGGAACGTGGCTTCGTTCATGCTGTTGGTATTCCTGCTCTTCGAGATCCCCCTTCCGTATCATCGTGACTGCATAAACCAGCTCACGCACACGTGAAATCGTAGTATAGCATATATACGGATGAGAAATCGAAGCACGCAGATATGTATAGCAACCGGTAGCATCGACCCAATCAGTCTGACTACCTCATTCTCCTTGGACCGTAATTACTACTCGTCCCCACTTCTTACCGATCTTCCCACTCTCATTATGGAACACCCACACCGTGCTTTTCCCTACCACGGAAGCACTCTCTTAACGGCTCGGCGATTATCACGATTAGTGGCCGCTACCGGTTTTCTCGGCTATACACGGAGATCGGTAAGGATCGGTTGCGATCGGTAGTTACCGATCTTTTTTTTCTTTTTTTTTTTTCATTTGATCGCGTGCACGAGGGAGTGGTAGCTTGAAATAGGCGCTAACTATCCGCTTTGTAGCGATCGGTAATGTCCGGATTATCGCTAATTCGCAGGATCTTATCGGACGTGAATCACGTGTTGTTGCCCACACACAATATAATCATCTTTAAGAACGCTAATGTGTACGCGCAGTTAATCAGCGAAAATTGATTATAACGAGTTGACAGGAGAAAACGAAGTCGCGATCTCTCTTTTGAAGGATTTCATTTCGATTTTTATTGTGCCGATGATGCGCAGCTGCGTACCCTACTATATAGCTATACGAGCACTCGACGCAGTCTACATATATTTGAATGACTCTTTTTTAAGTCCCGATGGGGCGGGATGCGTGGGTTTGGCGAGGGCGGAGGGGGAGTGGTACACGGGCTATATTATGTCGGTATCGAAGATAGGCCGGTGTGGTCTGCACTCGATGTGAGACTCGAGTGCTGACGCAGCACTCCGAAGTTCAAACATCCAAACATCGCGATCTTTCGCCGTCTGTCAGGTCCTCTTGAAGGCTGGAGGACCACTTATCCAAGTCCCTCGGGTTCTCGCGGTCCACTTCACTTCACTTCGCCACTTCACCATCCAGCCGTCTTCCTCGTACGTGTTCATCCTATTCCACGTTCTCGCTCTCCACTACCGGCAATTGCGCCAGTGGTGGTAATGGCGGCGCTCCTAGTGCGTTTTCTAAACGGAAGCCACTCCAAGTCACCAGACGACTCCTCTGTCAATGGACCCCGAATTGATTGTACTGTATTTACTTTGCCTTTGCGTATTATACTTAAATATCGTCTAAATTTGACTACGGCAATCGTGGCTTCACCATCGCTTTATGGATTCATTTCTCTTCAGCTCCTTAATCCATCTCCTGGATGATGTTCATGTATATTCGTTTATATACCAGCTTGGTACTGAGTACCCGGTACGTGGTTTCTTTCTTTCTAGTTTTTTAAAATGTAAAATAGGAAAAAAAAATGTTGCTTTTGAGAACGAACCGATAGATTCTTCGTCGCTGGCGCCTCTGACGGCCACGAAAGCTACTCGCTCTTTATTGATGAAGAAAATCATGTCGGCTGACTCTATAGAGAAAAATTGACCGCGAAACGGAAATTGAAATGAGGGACGAATTTTACAGCAGCCTCCAACCCTCCTTCGGGCTCGTTTCAATTTTCTCGGATGACGCGCGACGCGGACTTAAGGAACAAGCGGGGTTGTGTTTACCCTCCTGGTGTTAGTCCCTAGGGCGGTATGGGAAGCGAGCTTATATCCTAGGCGCGGCGTTCCTTGGGATTTGAAGTACCTCAGGATATTGGATTATCGGGATATCTTCGTAGAAGAGGGTTGGGTTAGGGTTTTATGTGGGGGATACCGAGGACTCTAGAACGAGGACGGGAGGCGGGATGCGGGTACCTACGGTGGATCGTAGGATAGAAAGCATTCGCTTCACGTCACCATTTTACAGGCTAACAATTTTATCGGCGTATTTTCTCGCTTTGCATTTTCCATGCCGACGACGACGCCACTCTGCGAGTTCCTGGCTGGCGTTAGGCGGCCCTCCCTTTCTACTTGCTATAGGAGCATGCTTTTAGCCATACCTAGAGACCTGCACGTATAATATAACCTTTACGATCTTAACCTTTTCCTACTATACTTTTTTTTCTTCCTTCGTGTTTCCTAATCTCTCATCTCGTTCTACGAACACGTAGGAAAAAGACTGAGTGAGGATGCGGGGAACGTGGGGAGATGCCCTTCTGCGCTTAAGCATCCCTAGGATGTACATGCACGGATGTACGGATACGCTAAGGAATGTATCTTTTTTTTTTACCGATTACCCTTTATCCTCGAGAAAACCTTATTTCGCCTTCTTAAAGCGTTCAGTCTGCGATTCGAAAATCCCTGGATAGGTAGCTGCTGGGTGGACAGGTTAGGTTGGGTCATTTAGAGAAAATTAAAAAAGAAGGCCCTTACCTCTCTATTTCCTCTTGGTGATATTCGCGACAGAGTCTCTTTACAGTGCCGGTACCCAAGCATTCAACGAGTCGGTGAGTTCCTTGGTAAGTGTATATTTTTGTTTCCTCAAGACCATACTCTTGGATACCCCTGTAAAATTCGCAAAGTCGTCTTCAACTTACAGTACAGTCCCAGCCATCTTAACCCCGAAGATGGTCTTTGTGCGGGTTCGAAAAGATAAAAATAAAGGGGGAAAGAGGATATAAGAAAGAAAATAACACAGAGGGAAAAATAAAAGAGTGAAGGAGCTGGATCTCCCGGTGAAAGAAAGCGCGAGAGTCTACGTTCCTGAGTGGTAGCTACTCTTTGTGAGAAAGCTTCAGGCTCGACCGCACCTACCTCTACCCCATTCATTATTTTCTTGGTCGCTTCTCTCTCCCGGGGAAAACTTCCCGGCAACGCAATTACGTCTACAGCCCAACCCTCCAACGGCTCCATCCTCGTACTCTCCTGCAGCTATGGCCACCCTCCTGGCTACCCTTGAGCCACCCTTTACCCACAATTTCCCAGCCCCCCCTTCATCCCCCCCTCCCCCGATCTCCTCCTCCGTCCTCCTCGAAAGGTTCCACTCTTCCAGCTCGATCTCGCACCGCCTGCTACTGCCTGGCTCCCCTGCCAACCCCTATACACCAGCCACCCTTCTTTACCCACGACTCTTCTTTGTCGTCCTCGGAGCCTCCCCTCACCCCAATTCTCAACCCTCTTTTTAGCCCAACCATCCTTACACGAGATTCGCGGATAGCTCGGCTCATTTTCGCGTACGTTATAATTAGTGGCTTAATGACTAGCACTCAGAGGGCGACGGGTAATTAAAACAACAACTTCGTATTCTCCCTTCTGCCTCGTTCCTCCCCTCCCTCTCCCTCTGGCCCCTCTCTCTTTCTCCCACTCTCTTTGGTTCTCTCATCTTGAACTCTCATCTAGCCCAGCCTCACCCTGACTACTCAGGTCTGCCGCTCGAGACTCGAGAGGGAAACTTGCCAAGAATTTTAGTGGCCGCGATATTTCAATTAGCGTCTGCCGCCCGTTTAAACAGCACCGAAAGGAAACACGTCGCGGACGCGTGTTCGCCAGCTACTACAACTGTCAAAACTATCAGGGACGCCGTCGGGACGCCGCTTCCGGTATCAGACATCTTGTAACTGCCGTGATACCTTGTAACTCCTGCTCCACTGCCTCAGATGATTTGAGGTCCAGCTGCTTAATTGTAAATAATGTTTACGTCATACGGTCAGCCTATTGCAGTTACTCGACCGGTTAAATTCCCGTGGCCGACGAATTCATTACCGTTACTATAATTTTTCCTGTCAACTGCTACTGGTTATTTTATAAAAATTTTAGCCACATTATCCTTTACCTTGATTAACGACTGCAATTCGCCACTGATTTACTTCATTCGATTGCAACGTTAAAATTTCGCTGCTTTGCTTTCTGTACGAACCAGAGTTAAACTAGAACGACGCGCATTCTACGCCAGTGTTAATTTCGTACAGATTCCCTGGACCGTGCCCATCATCCCTAATCTCGTATGTATCCGTTACCTCCGACACGTCTTGGACCGCTGAAATATACGCGGAGGCTGGAACTATTTTTATTTTTCGGATTCTTGCCGCTCTAAAGTCTTGAAACACGGCCAAATGTTGTTTCGTTGCTTACGCCTTGCTTGTTGAGCGATCGATAAAAGTCTAACGAACTGGTGTTTTAGATGTCATTCGAGTAAATAGACGGATGCTGTGAAACGATGTCTATATTAAAGATTTGGTAGTGGTTCGCTTGCAAACAATTGTCAGCTGTTGATAATTTGCTCTACGTCGCGAGCATCGGCCTGGGTCTCCTTATATCGCTTGATATCTATACTCGTTTGGTATTGAGATTTATGTATGATACTTGTGTTTGCGTTGTAATTTATTACAAAGATTGAGAGTGAGTAGTGAATGTAATCGGCGCGAGCAGCGTATGTGATTATGCGTTGATAAACCCATATGAATATGTATACATGCAATCACGCGAAGGATATAATATTTGGTATCGCAGTGAAGCTCACCAGCGACGTTGAGCTTTAAGGGAAAAAGATTATTCAAATTCTAAATGATCACAATGACACAAGAACACTGAATTCGTGGTGGCAGAACTATGCAGCGATTCACTCGTTCGTTTTTCTTAGTATCTTGGCTCAACACAACTTGTTTTACACTAAGATCCACTAAGACTCATAATTTGGATGGAAGAAAAAGAATGACTTTCTTAGATGAGGCTCCTAAGACCCATTGTACCTACGCGAGAGCGTCATGGATCTAGAGAAGGGATGATAAAATGCTGATTCTATGCATTTCACAGTCGTGGCTCCATCATGGATCCTTCCTGGTTCCTGCGGTCTCGTCGGGTTAAAGGCAGGAACCTCCGAGTTCGCAGTCCTAAAATTCGTAGGTTTACACCAAGTTCAACAAAATCTCTGTCTCTTAATCATTGATGATATTAATGGGAACATTCCGTTACGAAGTATTTTCATGGACTTATTGCTTTATGATCATCGCTGTTTTATTCTTAGGTCAGACTATGGAGGAGCCAGGTGTTCGTAAAGACCGATTGCAATCACGCGTTGTTTTTGGAAAAAATAAATGGGCACGGGAATTTGGTGAAATTTTTTCGGGCTTAATCGCGTCGGACGTAGATCCTCTCTCCAGAATGTAACACCTAATTTAACGATATGATTTATATGTATATGTATACTTATAAATTATAGGGCTATAGCCCCACACGATACGCGGTACTTTCGTCGAGGAACGACCGAGCGAAAACTCTTTTAATCCGATTGAAAATAATGAAAGCCGAAAGTCACGTTGATTCCGCTCTGATGTAATCGCACTGAATGCCTGGATGTATATGGAATTTTTTTTTACTTTCAGACGGAAATAGCAAAGCGCCTCAACGCCATCATCGCGCAGATTCTGCCATTTCTATCCCAAGAACATCAGCAGCAAGTAGCAACAGCCGTGGACAGAGCCAAGCAGGTCACCATGACGGAGCTTAACGCCATTATAGGGGTATGTCGAGATATGATTTTACAAAATTTCTCATATCACATTTTTTTCACATCTCGTTATCGAGTCTCAAACTCAAACTGAAAATCCACTATTTTCCTTTTAAACGAATGAGAACCACTGCCAGTCACGAAGAGACTCTAAGAAAAGTGCCCACGTTTTCGGAATTTGAAATGAGAGATACGTTACTTCCCCCACCCAACGCCTACCTCAATCCCCGAATACTCGATATTGCTCAACCACTCAATTTCCTCCGTATTAAGCTCCAGACCTTAAGACCCATCACCATCAAATCCTCCTATTCTAACCCCATTTACTCGCGTCCGTGATGCCGCGAATAATTTCAAATCTCAATCCTGACGGAAGGTTCTAACTGAAAGGACCTGTATCGGTTATGTACTTTATAGCCCGTTATACCGCGTGAACAACTAATTGATATTCGTCCCGACGTTACGTGGAAACTTCAGATTCGGACAGATGCTGCGTACATGGTCAAATCTTTAAGAGGAACACCTGAAAGTTTGGACCTTTAACTTGTTTCCGGTTTCAAGATGGACGCGCCATCTGGAGCTCCTTTCGCGTTATCGTATTTTATAAATTTCTTGAAATTATCGATTATCGCTGTCGAGAACTCGGCAAGTATTCTTAACATGAAAAGCTGATCGAGTCTGATAAAGCGCAAATGGTTTCCCGTGTAAACTTTTAACATGTTCAAAAGGTTTTATATTGAAAGGATAATTTTAATAGCGCCTTTGATAAATTCAAGGTCCGTATCTATTGAAATGAATTTACGGGTTCCTTTGAAACGTTTATTCCCCCTTCTTTGTTATTTGATGAAATTTAAAAAAAAAAAAAAACCTGACGATATACCACTGCGTAATGTCCCTAATGGAATGAATATAAGCTTTGGTATATCTTTATAAATTTCAAATCCACCGGAATGAATTTTCACCGGAAGTGGCACCGGACGTAAGCACGGAGAAAGGAAGCGAAGTGAAAGAGCATTCACGGCAGATCCATGCGATTCGGAAACTGCAGAGTTTCCTGCCGCTATGTAATGTCGGTTTCCGGTACCATGAAATCCTCCAAAGTTTTCATCCTTCATTTACTCATTCCACTAATCTACTTTGTTCTCCGCGTTCTCCTTCCCCACACTTTCTAGCTACTACCAAACTGTCTGCACTCCATTACGCTATATCATATTAGACACGCACACACACCATGCCACCGTAGACTCTGGCATAGTAGACTACAGTGTTGCCGACCCTGGGTTATTATATCGTTAAGCCATTTAATTATCTCGGCAAACTAGTCTCTCGCCTTCTCTCTCTCTCTCTCTCTCGCTCTCTCTTCCTCTTCTTCCTTCTCCGACTCTCCCGGAATACTCAGCAGCGCCGCGGCATCGGCTAATAAACGTAGCTACGGTGTCGTCCTGGTTAAAGCTCGTCTCGCCGGACTTGTATCCCACTTGCCAAGTTTCCACGAACTAAACTGTATTCCGTAACCCAGTGTCTCGCTAATAATTCCCGAGACTTTCTCAGCGTCAAGCGATAAATGTTCTCGCGTCGTTCCCAGTGGATACAGCCTTTAGCTTCAACCTTTTTTTCCTGCTTCACAACGATCCGTGAACTGTAATAACTGTAATTACGTGATTCCTCAGTGTTCCTTTTTTGCCTCGAGTTACTGCAGGACGACTGATAGTTTCTATCTTAATTATTCGACCGAAGGGACCCGGAGATGAGCAAGGTGGTATCGCTGGATGTCTATCTAAATACCTATCCCTCCAGAGTTGATAATGTACCGGGTTCGTTGAGTCAGGTCGGGCTAGGCTTGATTTTGACACGTTCGGCAAACAGGCTCTTCTAACGAAGCGCTTCACGTTTCAGCAACAGAGGCCGGACCTGCCCAGGCTACTTCAGCAGATGCACGCGCAGCAGCTTCCCCCGGGTGCAGGAATGGGACCCCATCCAGGATTGCCCGGATTGCCCGGTCTCGGACCCGGTGCTGGTTTACCTGTGCCGACCTCAGCGTCGGCCCTCCTGGGTCTCGGCCTACCACCGGGTGCCGGTTCAACCCCTGGAGGTAGCGCAGCGCATCCCCTATCGATGCTCGCCAAGCCTGAACTCCATCGGGGTCAACCTGATGACCTCAAACCCAACGGAGGTGAGTGCTGTTATGGATCCCTACTAGACGTGCCCTATGCAGAATAGATGCCTATGCACTCGGGTAGCCGAGGATGCGGTCGTCCCAATTTAAACAAAAGCACCTCCACCCACCTGCCAACCCATCCTCCCCCCCCTTTCTTTTATCTCGCTAGTTTTCCCCCCTCTCTCGACTTGTTTTATCCTACGCTGACTTCTTCGTCTCCTTTATCTTGCTTCTTTCTTCGAGTCGAGTGCGTTCCTTTTTTTTTCTTTTCTTTTTTTTTTATGCCATGTCGGCACACGCTCCACTGGCTGACTGCTTGTCGACCTTTTACACTCGATGCTTATCCTCCTAGAGTCACGATGGAGGGCGTCGTTTCCATTCTTCAGGGTCTCCTGCACCCCCGCCCGAGATTGCTAGATGGTGTCCCCGGCATTGTGTGAAACTTGCGTACATATATCACCCGCTATAACGGGGGAGGATACGTGTATCCGTATACGCGAAGGGCGAAGGTCTTAGAAAGAGGACTGCGACCGATAGGAAGAAGAGCGTTCACACTTCCAAGAGGGCGAGTAACGCTGACAAAGTTATAAGGGTTCGGAGGAGGCTCCGTCTCGAGGGTCCTCGGAATCTACCCTTGACACGAGGGTGCTTCCGACCAATCCTCTCCTCGTTCACGTTTGCTCCGACATCCCTCGCGAACTTCCTAACCAGGAGGACCTTTCCGTAGCGTTCCCTCCTTTTCCTAGCTTAACCTCCTCGCAGCTACACTTTGACCCTTATGCTTCCTGAGTCTTCGTCCCTGTATAGTCAGGACCGTTGCTGCTCGAACCCTTCCGATTTTTAGTATATTATTTTACACGTAGAACGTCTATCCGGCTAGTCGATGTTGATATTACGTATATTTGCTTCTAAAGTTATTTCGTAGGGTTTGGATGGGTTTCCAATTTTCTTCACTTTCTTGCAAGTCTTCCCAGCAATCTCTTCCGCTTTCGTTGCCAGGCGCTCTTTTCTTCTGCCATTCTCCGTTGTTTCGCGGCTTATCGGCAACTTTAATGAAATACCGTATGCTAGCTGCACAGTGTGGAAGCCACTGTGTTTGGACGCCCACGCGCTTTTTTGTCTCACAGAAACACGTATTCGATTTCTTATCAACTCGCGGGGCATGCATTATTGTGCAGCTAACTAATCCAAAAGTAATCCCATTCGGGAAGATTAAAGTTTAATTCATCGGAACTTGTGGGTCTTCGAAAAAGAATACTCGGAAAAGGTTGAAAGTAAGGTTAGGTTAGGTGGAGTCGGAGGTGCCCCGCCAGAGCAGGAAGGGCTACTTATAAAATTAGTGAAGGTGCTAAGGAAGAAAAATTATATGAATCATATGTGATCGAGAGTTTGACCATATATTGTTTTATACTGATTGTATATCAATCGTATATAAAATAATCCTAACAAACAATATACATATGTATACTTGAAAGAAATAATTAGTGTATTCATTAACAATTTTTTTTATTTTTATTTATGTCGTAACAGATGTCACATACATCTTCAGCAATTATTATTGTCATATACGATTCGTATGGAATTCGGTATAAATTAAATCAGGCCAAAATCTTATACTAATCGTATACGAACCATATACCTTTTTTACACGGGTGTAGCAGCCATAATAATATTTTTCATTGCTCTGACGGCATAATTTCCTCACGGGATTCGTCTTATCTCACCCTTACATCATGCAGGACATGAACATTGCTCATAATAAAAATTAATAAGTTTAAGGTTTCGACTCTCCAACTAAATAACAGATATGCACGAGAGTCGCAGAATGTCTGTATAATACAACAGCTAAATATTATCTAATCAGTGAGCACGGCACGTTCGATGCATTAAACACGTAGGGCCGGCCAGAGTACTTGGAGAATCGTTTTAACGTTTCACGTCCTGAATTACGTTCGAAGAAACGTGAAAATGAATCCTGCACGCTTCCCGATGCTGCTTCGTAAATTTAAAATTCCCGCGGCGTCCCTAAGACTCTGCTACAGGGTAATCATTCAAAGTCGCGAATGGCCTTTGTCGTTTACCGAGAATTCCGGTGGAAGCGTTTGACGCCAATAACAATTATCATCCGAGGAGTACATGGTAAGACGTCAGTGACGCCGGTAAGTCAGTTCCCTGGGGAGGCCGGTATAACAGGGCGAGCACAAGAAGGCAATTCACATTAGAATCTTATACCAGCCTTCTTGCGGTTGCTGTCCTTACTTTCCTACTCCTCAGCCACGTCAACTCTCTCGCCCCAAACCACATTCTACTTCTGTGCCAACCAGCGGAACGACCTCTTTGCGTTTTAGTGGGAAATTATGCGCGTTCTTCCGTATCCGTTTACGAGGTCGAGAGACCGGGGTGGTTTTACGGGAACAAGGGTGGCTACCACCCCTCCGACAACCGAGGGTCGGAAAGCTCGAAGTTACCGAGACGGACAGAGAAGCTCCTGAAGGTTCCGCAGACCCTTCAGTAACGTTGACTTCCCTGGTTTCCTTGCTCGGGGGGGATGATATCGCGCATTTACTGCCACGCTTCCCCTTACCGACCTCCATTTACAACCCCGCGGACTTCGTAATAATCGAGAAATATGAGAAAATTCTTCCCAACCCTCGCATAAAAGCACCGTCAATAACTTTGACCCGTTTCTGTGTCCGTACATGCCATACACGTATCACGTATCGTATACCTGCTTATCATGTATCTATTGTATGCAGTGTGTATATATAGGTATAGGGCGACGTGTGTTATGTATTTACGTGTACGAGCGCAGAAGATTCGCTATACAAGTTGAGGGTAAAGATATTCCGTGCAAAATGTCTTCATGGCGAAACTTCATAGTGGCATATACAGCCTGTGTTACTCGGCATGGCGGATTCTGGTGATTCTCTTATACAGGGAGTTATTCGAAGAGTTTGTATGAAAAGAATGCAAACAATAAAATAATGAATTTCCCAGCTAGAATTTATACTTATTTTTTCTTTTGCTCTTTTTATGTTACAGGGTTAAACCCTGCTGAGGAGAGGCATGTAAGTATACGACTCAATGTTATATTAATAATACTTTCTACATTGCACAGCCGTTTGAGAACCGTGCACTATGCATTGTGTTTCTTCTTTCTCTTTTCTTTCCTCCTGCAACTTGTACTATCTCGAGAGGACTACAGGTCGTATTATGCATTGCACTTGACAGTATAGCATGCGCGAAACAGTACTAGGAACTCCCGGCAGATGTCGCGGCAAAACATTTCCCATTCGTATCCTCTTTTTTTCATTATAACGATGGCGCGCACAACGAGAGAGAGGTAAAGTTCCCGAAACTCTAAGATATAATAATAGGAAGCACGTAAATAGCCAGGTAAATAAAAAAATTCTAATTATAAAAGTAAGTAAAAATGTTTTAGCATGCAAACATTACATTTTCCACGTATTTCTTTCTCTCTCTCTCTCTCTCTCTCTCTCTCTCTCTCTCTCTCTCTCTCTCTCTCTCTTTCTCTCTCTCTTTCTCTCAGAGTCATGCCCCACAAAGTTACCTTGGCTTTCATACTCGGTGGCGCATAAAATTTCACGTCGTAAAAAAGATTAGATACCAGACTGGTCGACGTATATATTTAGGTATAGCACGTGCATGCAGGCAGACCCTGCTCTCCGATTGGTCGGAACATGAAAGCCTTTTTCGCGGCCGACGCGTTATGTTAACCCCAACGAATGGACAAGCAGCCAGCGAGCGAATAAGCCCGCGTACGTAAAAAGCTTGTGCTCGCTTTTGCTAGCGAAGCCGTGAAAAGTGCCGGCATAAAGCAGCACGCGGAGCACATCAGTAGCAGCCGCTTATTAAAAGCCCCTGAAACGTTAACGCAGTTAGCGGCTTGCGCCAACCGGTATAAATGGGTATCGCGATGATGGTGGCGCGCGGAACGGCGGCTGGGCGAACGTCAGACAGGGGCGTAGAGCATAGGGTGCCTATTCAGGGCCTTGCAATTATTTTTTACCGTCCAACTTTTGCGACGCGCAAAATTATTTTTTGGCATTAGTAGCATACAATTATGTTTAATATTGGCATTTTTTGGAATTACCAATACTTATGCTTATCTATAAATTGTTGTGTAATACGAAGGGCGTACGTACGTGGGTGAAATATTTTTTGTACGGCTGCCACGAGAAGGCATAAGTTTACTATATTTTACTTTTTATTGCGAAAAATGGAATTTCCGTGTGGAACAAATAGCATGTGGTTAATATGATTTATTCAGCGTATTGTAATTTTTTGACGTATTGCTTTCATTTAGGACGACCTATTTTCTTGGCAAATTTCTCGTTTTCGACTATCTTACGCATGCGTAAAATATATGTACCATGCCATATAGATATATAGAAAAAATTGAACGATCCTGTTACACGGAAGGCGATGGATAACAGACGCATATACATATATCGACGCTTAATCTCGAAGCAGGGGGGATTTATTTTCCCGATGTTGGATACTAAAGAAAGAAAGCTCCTTGGATTCAGACTTAGCTTTTTTCTTTTATTTATTTTCCTTTACCCTTATCCCATTTCTTATTTCTCTTGTATCTATTTCTTAGATTCTTCGTTTCTTATATGGTTCGAATATTCCATATGGTTATATAACATTTTTGAATTTAAAGCGACTAGTACCGATATACCTATATCGATATGAATACATCCCATACTTGTCAATGCTCATTATTTTCCCATTGTTACTTGAAACGTTCTTGAAAGTACTTTTATACTCTTTTTCTTCAATCCTTTGGTACTTCTCGTTACGGACGGTTGCACAAGAAAGATTTTTCCTAGAATACAGTGCCGTTATTATCGGATCTTGAAAATGATATACTCCGAAGAGTCGTATCGTTACCCGTCATACAGCATCTACATTGGTATGAAAATTCGTAACGCAATCTTAAATCTAAATTTTCCCGATATATGACATAAAATAAAATTAATCTTGAACTTTGACAAAATTAATTTTTACTTGTTGGTATTACTCGGCATTACGAATATAAATCTTTTCATATCTAATGACAGCATTAGGTACTGTCAGTGCGAGGACTATCTATCCAGCCCTGGCGCAACCAAAGAATTCGTTATCGATCTGTCGGGTTTTTATAAATTTGCTTCTTTTGTCTCGTTTATTTTTTTTTCGGCTGGCGGTACCGACCGCGGTCGGTTCACGGTACGAAATTAAATCTGAAATAAAGTGCAAATAAACGAGTGGTCCCGTGTGCGAGGGTCTCCATGAGTTTACATATGCACGTGTGTGCATCGACTATAGAGACCCGAAAGGGTGTATACGTGCGCGCAGCACAGGGGATGAGGGATGAGTTGACAGAAGGGTAAAAGGGGTAGAGGACCGGGTAAAAAATCGGCGATGCGAAAGTGTAATTCATTTTAATTAGAGTGGCTGCATTATGTAAGCGGGATCGCGAGTGACGCGTCTGTGAAAGGGTTGAAAGGGTAGAAATCGCAGGGTCTGACACGACTCCGACGAGAACGAGGGGGATGAATGGGGAGTTGGGGGGGATGGGTAGTGATGTCATCCTCTGCCCAGCCTCTTCATCCCTCGCTTCGCCAACCCTCTACCGCCGTGAGACTACCCCCACCCCCCCCTCCACCCTCCCTCTCGACCAGAAGAGACTAATTCGCCAAACCACTCCTTGCTGTCGCGACCCTTCTCGCGCAGTGCCCCGTCAAGGTACTCGACTCCGTTGGTATAGAAGGGCACTCCCGATCCCTTCTGCCTTACCGACACCTCTGATCTCGTTAGGGACGCATTAATTAATTTACAAGATGGCGGCGGCAGCAGTGGCGCCGCAAGGGTGGCTCGAGAGACGAGAGCCGCAGCACGTTTTAATTACTAATTGAAACGTTCACCCCTCTACCCCCCCCCCCC
>NW_014333006.1:250300-355301 GCF_000341935.2 Cephus cinctus
CCCCTCTTGCACCACCACCCGCTCTCTTTTCCTCTTCCGTCTCCGTTCGTTCTCAAACCCGCCCCATCGTTCCGAACCACCCCTTTCTCTCGGAGACCTCCAGCCTCTTACGAGCCGGTACCTCCACGTCCCGAACTACTTAATATTTTTTTTTAAATGCTTCCCTCGTCCGCCTTTAGCGACGGAAACCAACCCGCCCCCTGTCTCCCCCTCGCCCCTCGGCTCTGCCCAGAGGGATGGTAAATCGAGTGCCGCACGGAATTCGCGAGTGAGAGCGAATCCTTCGACGGGCCTCGACGCTTTAATTAATTAAAAACGTCTCGGCGCCTTAACGACTTGCCTGTCCCCCGGGGGCGCCTACTGGAAATGTTGACTGGATGGGTGGGGAGCAACCCCCCACGTCATTCGCCTATCTCTTTAACCCCCCCTCGACTCCTTTCGAGATTGCGCTTAAGAAAACTGGTCGTGGCGCCAATCGACTCGATCCCCCCCCCTGCCCTTCAGGATCGATCTCTTCGGGTTGACTCACCCTCGACATCCGACCCCCCTATTGCCTTTTACTTGGCCAAACTTATCTATTCGACTTTCTTTCCTCTAACCTTCCGACTACGTCTAACAATAAGTATATATATGCTATACGTTAAAACAAATAGGCACATTAGTGTATGAGACAACAGTATGTAATCTACTTCTGCACGTCCCTTCAACCATAAAATATTTTTTATATCTCACCTACGACCTATCTACCCTGTGCACGTACAATACCCTTTGAGCACCGACTACCAAAGGCGTGCAATAATTATTTATGAAGTAATTGCCACGTTATTGCACCAACGTATGTGCTCGCACTTACATCTACACCATCACGTACTTCTGTGGCAATGCACTTGCATAAGGCCAACCGTCTCGACGCCCTCAGACGCTTCGGCTTTTAGCTACCGGATAAGAAGCATAGCAAGTGTAAGACATTGAACGACGTAACCTGTACGAGACGCTCTTTTACGAGGGAATAAACTTTTTAATAATTCGCCACGCGGTATAATTAGTTCGTAATTTAATGAGACGTTCGTGAATGCCCTCGACGGTTAACCATGCCGTAATTGCTTTTTTTTTGTATTTCGTAACAATAAGTGCCCTACCTGCACTTGGACTTTGGCGTTTCAAGTCTATTGCGATGCGATGGAAAAAATTCTACGTCTCCCATTCTCTTTTCTTCTTTATCTTTTTTAGGGAGTTTTTTGGTTTAAAAATTAATATGCAAATTTTTCAAATGTCCTTTAACGCTACGATCGAAATCCTTATCGGGATCGCTCATTAATGTAGATGGAACGACTATTCGGAAAAATTCGAAATGAAACCTTATCGTCAATTACAGTAATGCGCTATTCCGTTCGATGACTTACGATCTGTGCTGATAACTATCTTAGCTCGCGTAATAATTTATTACTTGAATCCCTCTCGTACTGAATCGATGAGAAGCAATGGGCCGACTCAAAAGAACAGCCGAGTCCCTTCCGGTCAGCCTCGCGATAAATCAAGCGAGCCGATCGCCGCGCAAGGACCAATTCTGCGTGGATCGTTAACTTTTTGTTCGACCGTAGGTAATGGCCTTAACGCTCCTCGACTCCAGGCAATACGTTATAGGCACTGGAATTATCTGGCAGAGAAACCGCTCGTATAAGAAGAAACGAGCCGTGGACACTCTTTCTCTTCTTCATTTGCTTCGTCCTCCTCTTCATCTTCTTGTACCCCTTATTGCTCTTTTTTTTAACATATCTTTGAACCTATCCTTCCCTTTTTAGATATGCCCTCGTTATCTTCGCATTCATCTTATTTTTCGTTCATTTTCTTCCTCCTCTCCGCTTAATCTTTTTTTTTGGTTCCCCTCACGCGTCTCCACAATCTCATACGATTCGCAGATTGCGATTCTGGTCTCGTGAATGGGACGTTGAGGCATTTCCATGGGAATAATGAGGTGAACATTATTGTAATAAGCGACCTCGTTCTATCTATGTCGGAATCTATATAAATTGCTTTATTATCTCGTATCACTCACTTAATTCGGTACCGGTGAATAATTAAGCGATTATTGATACTCGAGTCAGTTTTCTAATGAGTTCCTGACTAACGAATTACGTGAAACTGCACTTTAGTCATCGACACAATGTATCGGCAAACAAGAGATAGTACGTAAGTGTGATAAAAAATATTACTAATTCGTCGCTGCTTAATTTTCCATTTATTATGCGTTTACTTGCAGTCTAATTTTTGCATATGAGCCGCTACGTGTCGAAATTGCATGGAATATAGGTGAAACTATATTGCTAGTAGATAGGCGACTATCCACCCATCTCTAGCTACCTACCACCTACCGGGCGGGACGAGTAACTAGCGAGTGCAGGGGCGGAAAGGGCTGCTGGAAATGAGTGGGATATAGAGGGCGTGCTCGACGCGTTGTTCCATAAAATTGTAAAACCCCGGAGTCGCTACTCGCCGAGATAGCTGCAAACAGAGGCGAGTTAATTTAAAAATGCAAATTCCGCCACGGGGAATGGGTTCCGGAGAGAGGTTGCCGGTGGCTTGGTTAGGGAGGAGAGAGAACGAGAGAGTGCTCTCTTCAGGAGAGAGACGAATACAGAGTAAAAACGCGAGAGTGAAAGCGAGAAGGAAGAGAAGGAAGAGACGTATAGCGTTCACGGAGAAAACAGAAAGGGTGATATTTATAACGTGACGTTAAATCAGTCAGCGGCAACGGCCATTTTTTTTCCATCACTCTCGAACCCCCCTCAGCGGCTCGTTGTTACTTATTTTTGCAACTGGGACACGCGGTGCTAGATTCCCATTTTTGTCGGGTTGCTCTTTTACTCGTTTCTGGAAAAAACGAGTTTTCTGTGATTTTTAACCGTACATAACTTCTCTTACGCGCATTTTTATTTCGCATCCCTTGTATCGCGTTTATTCGACCCGACGCGGTATGAAGGAGATAAAGAGTCATGTAAGAACGAAATTTGAGAATTTCATATCGCATCGTTCCTGGTTTTGCTTTATTTTTTTTTCTCGTGGGAGAATTTTTTTCAACTTTTTTACAGGGGTGAGAACCACTGCATGCAATCTTATACCAGCTGGGGTTTGTTGGGTCTTGGGAGACGCGGCTAGGCTCGTAACCTCCTCGTGGGGGAGCCGGCTGAGTGGAACGGGGAATAGGGAAACAGACTGGTGGTAGGTTAAGGGGTGGCTCGGTGGCTCGGTGGCTTGGGATATATCCGTAAGGGTGTAGGAGGGTGAGAGAAGACGCCGCAGTGAAGGAGTCGCTCACTCACTTACCACCCTCATGGCCTATAACGGCCTCACTACCAACCCACTATCCCTCACCTTCGGTCTCAACCCCCATCTTCATCCCCTAGCTGCTTGGTTGCTTGCTTGCCAAGTTGCCTGCCTGCCAGCTTGCAGAGCCGAATCTTCTACACTACAGAGTCCATACCACCTTGTAGGTATATCCACCTACCTACCTACCCGCCTAGTACCTACCCTATATTGATCGTGGCACAACCCCTCTTTAGTTGTAGATAGGTAGGTAAATACACGAACGCGAAGGCAGTACTTACTACCTACCTACGTATCTACACCTCCACTATTACAAAAGCAGGGATTTTAGTAGTACCGACCCTTCCACCTGCAGCTGGTTAACCACCAGCCTACCAATCTCTACCACTTTTCCATCCCTTTCGAACCTTCAAATCACATTTCATTCCGTGTCAACCCCCTGCCAAAAACTTTGGGGTAACTCTATTCTCTGTCTCTCTCTCTCTCTCTCTATCTCTTCTATCCCTTTTTTTCTATCCCCTTTTCTCTCATTCCATTTAATATCCACTTTCCTCGAATATCCTTTGCCAGACTCCATCCACGTTGGCCTCTACGCTCGTGTCACCTACACCTCAATTCCAGCTGTGTAATCATCGAATCGCGACCACATGGAAATATTGGTACCGGTATTCGTGGGATTGATCTATCGTCTTTATCTACTCCGTTCATTCGTTTATCTGCTCTATGGTTTATCAATCGGTGCTATCTCTCTCTCTCTCTCTCTCTCTCTCTCTCTCTCTCTCTCTCTCTCTCTCTTTCGCTTTCTCTTTCTCTCTCTCTCTCTCTGTCGCACTCTCAATTCCACGCCACTCTCTTTAGCCAATCGATTCACGTAGATACAGATGGCTTTCCTTTTACGGGAGCCAAACGGTTTTTGCCCTCTGCGAACCATCAAGGACCGAGTGGATCCTGTTACCACTCGGAGTCCGAACTGGTAAAGAAGTCCTCCTATCATTATCTCGAAATGAACCCGCAGTAGCGTAGAACTAAGAACCACTCTACTCCTCAGTGTCGTAGGAACAAGAATATGAAACCATTGGGATACGTCTCGTGTAAATTCAACCCTCTTAATTTTTTCTCTTAATTATTTCCTTTCTGCTCCTCTCTGAGATTTTTTAAAAATTTCTTTATCCATTCTAATATTCAAAGACTATTCAGTTATTCTCTTCCATGGTGTCTCAACGGAGATAGAATTTTTGTTCTTCATTCTTCGCGAGATTTTAGCAGTGACCTCAGTGGCGCCATCTCTGCTAATTTCTCAGATACTCAAGGGGCATGGTACACGAAGAGTGGAAAAAAAATGGCGTGCTTTTCTCTCTTCCCGAGGGTTGTTGCTCCTGTGCCGCTGTGCATAAATCGGGCTTGATGTGAAAGCATCTCCGGGGTAATGGAGCGCAAGGGCTGGCGAGAAGCTGTCGTGGCCAGAGGTGCCGCGGTAGATCCGGGGTAATTGAGAAGAGGAGATTTACTCTGAAACCTCTCCGAGAGAGGGTGGCATCTAGATAGGGTGACTTCCTTAGGGATATCGTGGGGTAACTACTGAGAGAGTAGCGAACTGCTGTAGCTACTTGGTACTAGACTCTCCTTTAAGTACAATGGATCTGTCTGATCCCACTGTTTCCCAGAATTCCATCTCCATGCCATCAAGAGGCCAACGAGGCCGCAATCTTTCTCAAATAGTTTGGCATTTGCTATCCTTTTTAAGGCGTCAAAGAAATCTTTTAAGACTGCGTAAACGTACCGTATCTTGTTAGTTGCGTAGACTTGAATTTTAATTTGCATACGTGCTAATCGATAGATGTTAAGTAATTTTTTAAAGATAAATCAGGAAATGAACGAATTATCGAAGAAAATTTTTTGACTTTTGATAATGAATTTTGAGCGTATTAAGATCGAATGAAATAATAGGGGTGATTCGTTAATACTAAAATGACTATCGTCTTGTTGACGTTAGTCAACGTCCATATAATATATATACACATATCAGTATGATAAGCAAGGTGGAGGCGTATACGTACACATTGCAAAGTATGTAGAATAAAAATAGCTTTGATAATACCTCCATAATAAATTTACGACATAATAAAAGTTCGCTGTAGCATCCCCTAATTGAATTTAGTTATTTTAATGTAAGAATAATTTTACGTGTACGAAGTATTAAAATTAAACTTCGTCAAATTTACCATCTCATCCTATTCATCTCCATTGCGTAATACGATAGGCAAGTATCAGATGCGTTCTTTGTACCCTGAATACCGGCTGCTTTGTTCCCTTCTGAAAAAAAAGAGGGAAAATAAATTCGTATTTCCACCCCGGGAATGCATCAGCGACATTTTATTTAATCGCGACTATAGGCCCTGGGGATGAGGGGAAGCAGGATCCAGGTATAGATGAAAGGGATGGAAGTGACGGGGTTAGGGTGAAGTGTGCGTATAGTAGGAGGAGCTAGGGCGTGTAAATCTGCCAAGGGTTGTAAATCTTGAGGGGGAGTGTGCGAGAATCACCGTGAAACGGCTGAACTCGTAGAATATCATTTGACTGGTCCCATCACTAAAAGAAAGTATCTTCGATCGCTATTTCACCGCCATATTTAATTTCATCCACTAAAGAAAGTCCCATAAAATTAAGGACGTTACTGTATCTGCCGAGAGTTATATCTATTTTTTTTTTATATTTTACAGAGAAACTCGATATCTCCGGCGGAACGTGAGAAATACAGTAGGCCAAGGAGCACGCCGGACCCTCAGCATCACGAGCACCTGCACCTGAAGAAGATGAAGAAGGAGCAGGACAAGGACATAGGCCATGTAAGTATCCCTAATGATGTCCATGTCCAACTGGTTGAAGTGCCCCCTCACTAATATGCCTGGCGATGTTCTTGGTAGCAAAGCGACGGTGAAAAGAGCGATCAGGACCTGGTAGTAGACGACGCCAGTGAGGGCCCTACGAGTCCTGCAGCAAATGGGACCTCGTCGCCACGGGAGAACGGACTGGATAAATTGGGCCCAGCGTCGGTACCCATGAGTAACCAAGTGAAGAAGGAAGTCCCACCACCATCCCCTAGAAGCGGCACGAGTAGCAATGCCAGCACGCCTTCGGCGAAGAAGATGGAGGAACGTGAGAAACCGACGACGCCAATCTCGAAACCGGTAACACCGACGTCCGCCGGTGGCAGCAGTTCTGGTTCGGGTGGTTTAAAAGCTTCCAGCTCGAGCAAACCTTTGGTCTCGGCTTCGGCGGTTGGTCCTTACCCTCCGCATTACCCACCGCCTCATCATCCACCGGCTGGTCCCCACGTGGACATGCTAGGATATCCTCCTGGGGCACTGAACGGATATCCGGCAAGACCTCCTCTTCAGCAACTTTATGACCCTCATGGGGGTATGAGAGCGCCACTTGGTCCTCTTGGTGTTCCTGGTGGGAAGCCGTAAGTATCACTCCTATTGCGGAATGTTATTCTTTTATCGTAGCCTTTTCTCTGGTCGTAAAGTGATGGACGTGAAACAAGCTCTTAACGCTTCACTTTTTTTTTTTTTTATAGGGCGTACAGCTTTCATGTCTCTAGCGAAGGTCAAATGCAGCCCGTACCATTCCCCCCGGATGCCCTGATGGGTCACGGAATACCCAGGCATGCCAGGCAGATCAACACCCTCACCCACGGAGAAGTTGTCTGTGCGGTGACCATCTCGAATCCGACCAAGTATGTCTACACCGGTGGCAAAGGCTGCGTCAAGGTCTGGGACATTGGTCAGGGCGGCAGCGGTAGTGCCAAGCCTGTGTCTCAGCTGGACTGCCTCCAAAGGGATAATTACATCAGATCAGTGAAGCTGCTGCCTGACGGAAGGACGCTTATAGTTGGTGGCGAAGCGAGCAACCTGAGCATCTGGGACTTGGCGAGTCCGACGCCGCGAATCAAAGCGGAATTGACCTCCTCCGCGCCAGCGTGCTATGCCTTGGCCATTTCCCCGGACTCGAAGGTCTGCTTCAGCTGCTGCAGCGACGGAAACATCGCCGTGTGGGACCTGCAGAACCAGACGCTGGTGAGACAGTTCCAAGGACACACGGACGGCGCCTCCTGCATCGACATCTCTGCCGACGGCTCGAAACTCTGGACCGGCGGTCTGGACAACACGGTGCGTTCCTGGGACCTGCGGGAGGGTCGGCAGCTTCAGCAGCACGACTTCACCTCCCAGATATTCTCGCTGGGCTATTGTCCGACTGGCGAGTGGCTGGCAGTCGGTATGGAGAACTCGAACGTGGAGGTCCTCCACGCGACGAAGCCCGACAAGTACCAACTCCACCTCCACGAGTCCTGCGTCCTCTCGCTCCGCTTCGCAGCCTGCGGCAAGTGGTTCGTTTCCACGGGCAAGGACAACCTGCTGAACGCCTGGCGAACACCTTACGGAGCCTCGATATTCCAGGTGAGCACGCATTCATGCGATGAGGTAACCACGTATCGAGGATGATGTGTAACGTCGCACGCACGAATGATCCTCCCTTTGACTAAGCATTCGGTAGACTTAACGAGTGAAGCACCAAAAGTATCACCAATCAATAACGATGCACTTTATTTTACAGTCGAAGGAGTCCTCATCGGTGCTGAGCTGCGACATCTCGACCGACGACAAATATATTGTGACCGGATCGGGCGACAAGAAGGCTACGGTCTACGAAGTGATATTCTGAGCTCCCGACGATGTCTCTCGAGCGACTTGTTAATATATACTTAAAATGTACGCTTGTTAAGATATTTATGGAATTAATATATCTAGCAATTATCACGTATGTTTAATAATCAGGATGACAGTACACTCGTCTAGAGATGCACGATTGACATACGGTTAGCCAATTCGCAGAATGATTGTAGATAACGTCATCATCACTGCGATTTTATAACAAGTACCAGGATAAATTGGTCTAGCAAGTCATGTGGGATCCGCTTGGATCTGAAAATGTGCTCTGGCTGGCGTTGCGTCTACTGATTGGACAAAATAATCCAAAGAGGCATTTGTATTTCCCGGCAATTGTGTGTCACGTGACTTCACGGTGCTGCCCTCGCGCGTTACAGCGTGTAACTAATGAAACTCGAATTGCGAACTGACTGAAAGACGAAGAACAGAAATTTTATGATCTGACGCTATATAAATATTTGAGAACGTAAATAGCTGTTTAAGATTGTATAGAACTTACTACAGTTATAAGTAGGAATCGCTGAGAAATATGAACAAATTCGAGAACGTGATAACACGTTGCCTCATCGAGCGAACGCGAAGATAAGAATTTACAAATCATTCATCATGAGACAAAGAAATGAATAGAGACACGTGATAAAATAAATAAGGTTGCACAGTTTAAAATGGGTACTACCGTGTAATATAAAACATCTACGTGTGCTTAAAAAGAAGAATTAACAAAAGCGTAAACTCATTATTCTTTCTGACGAAATATTTCACTTCTTGTTTTATGGACTATCGAAGTGAACGGAACACAAACGAAAATGCAAAAAGGAATAAGTTAAGTTAAATGAAGAAGCAAATGTCGAAAATGAACATCTGATGAGGTATTTGAGTTTAAGGAAGTTTAAGATGCGTCTGAGAATAATGCAAGTAAAATCGAGAGCATGTGGATTCGTGTGCACGCGTAGTATGTACGATGAAGAAGTCATGTAGATGTGTTTACAAAATGACAAAGGATTGGCATGGATTGGCAAAACAATTCATAGTACGTGTCAAGTGTGCGTCTGCAGAAGCCTCTGAAAGTAGGCACATCCCGTTGCGAAGTTATACATAAAAACAGTATAATTGAATGTAGAGAATGAATTTGTTCTTGCGAGACTGCGTTATTTCTTACAAGATAATTATGTAAAAACCAAGCGGGTTTTGTGCGTTTGTGACGTACCATCTTGATCGACTATTACACGGATTATATTATCCATGGTAAACACTCTCACGAAGTGTATGACTTGTAACGTGTGAGAGTACAGTCTTTACATATTTTATTGTCACGGCCGCTGTGCATAAATGCACGTTATACGCTTACCTAGCGCGATGATACTCGCGGTATCCGTGCGATTATAGTTTTGACTGTGACTGTAAACTTGCACGTTCAATCATGAACGGATAGTTTGCGTTAATGGATATTTACTGCTAGGCTGTATTGGTCTACTGTGTTATTATCAGAAGATAACGACGATAAGAATGAAAATGAGAGTGAGAGATGGATGTGGAAATAATGATAGAGAATGAATGAGAGTGAGATTGAGTGTGGGTGTGAGAGTCAGAGTGAGAAAGAGAGTAGAAATAGAAGAGAAAAAAGCTGCGAATTTCACTGAGAGCCAAAAGTATTAAAATATAACAGCTTCGAGATATAGAGCCAAACATGAAATACAGATACGTACAGGAATATTATATTTTGTTACAGGAAGACACGAAATGATTTCGCTGTGGTTGTGACAAATAATCGTATGTGAAAAAAAAAGAATTGTATATTGTATTATTATATGAAATCAGTATGCGCAACATGCTCTGAGGACTTGGGAATATTTTGTCTGGTATCGCAATGGATTGATTTTCTAATAAGTCTGAGGTACAGCTCAAGCTGTGTTCAGAATCATTATGATATTGTTAAAATTAGAAATGTTTTATGCAAAAATTGTCATGAATTTGGTACGACCACAGCTTTGATCAGCAATAGACCAATAGAAACAACGATACCTCAAGAAGACTCAATAGTTAATTATCGTTAATGAATTGATTGTACAAAGCTTGTATTCTTTTACAAATAACGCAGGAAATTCTTTTGCTCTCGGTATCCACGTAATTGTCCATCCCATATCCTTCATCATGTCATTATACTATCAAATTCAATGAGATAATATAGACAAGGAAATTTCTTTCCTAGAAGATTTTATTATCCATTTCTTCAAGTGTGTTCCTTGTTGTTTTGCATACAGTTACATGAAAACTGAAAACAGTTACATGAAAACTGACAATTTAACATTTTTATACACAAATCTTGACACACAAATCACATAAGAAATATTCATTCCATTATCATCTTTTGTGTTAATTTTCTCATTGTCATCTCAATTCTTGTCTTTTTCTTTACCATTATTTTTTTTAAGGAAAAAATATTAGAAACTGGACTGTATGTTTTATTCTTCTCTTCTTTCTTTGTAATATGTCTATGGTGTCATCAGTCAATGTGGAGATGAAAATAGATACTTTCATTGTTTCAAAGAAGAAATGATCGATAATACCTATTTTATCCATGGACTTCCTATTGCTAATCATGCAGCGTTACAATGCATCTCATAGGCTGTTTACAAGAATTGAGTAAATATTTGTTTGCGTAACTATTGAAATTTATAGTTCAAGTAACAGTTCTAATTGATTAATGTCAAGATCATTCCAGGTATTCTTTATTAAGTTTCACGAATTATTGTTAAAAAACGCTGTGTGATCTCCAAAAGAGGCTGGGAACTTTCGACTGCATATCTGCCTGAAGCAGTACCTTTCCAATATCACATGGTAATATATAATATCTGTTGTGTTCTTGAATTATTGGACAATTATAATTGTATATCAACACTGTACATACATATAAATGCACATTTGAGATGCACAGAGACAAATGGGAGGAAGAAAATGATCCAAGTACTATGAGCGAATTTGTGCGAGTCCTTATCTCGTGGTAGAACAGTCGACTTCCCTTGCAGTGATACCACAATAATCCATTCAATATGGGATATACATAAACTTCATGTTCTATAATTGCCAAGCAACTTGACCAAACTTTACAGGGACACTCAGAGACACTGGTCTCAAAATCATTTGACAATTGTGGACAACTACAATTGTTTAATTTAATCATTCTGCCACTAGATGATGCCATTTTCCGAAAATAACTGTCACTGTCAAGTCCTTAATACCTGTGTGCATCCGGAAAGAACACAATTATACTTGCAGTATTGACAGTAAATTTTGAAACATAAGGCTACCTAATGATCAAATAGTAAAGCTAGACGAATATAACGTGTCGCAATTCTGAAAAGATTTCGAAAATATAGTTCCACTAAGTAGATTCTAATAAGATTCCTGCAAAAAGTTCCAAAATTTTAGAAGCATTAACACTAGAGCAATAAACTTGTAAAAATTACAGATTTCAGTCTATAGACGTCATATGTGAGATGCGCTGTTGGATATAAGCGCCGCGTGTTTGGCATGTTTTGTTACTGAGCGTTTCGCAGTGAAAGAGCTAATTGATCATATGATAAAACAGGTAAGAATCAATAATCACTATTCATACTTACCGATTGCTGCGACCAAAGCTACATTTAGGCTGGACGCTGAAAATAAATTAGTCTCTTAATTATCTGCAATCTAGTAATCGTACATAGAACACGAAAACATGAAAGCCTAGATTTTTATTATAGTATCACGTAAGTCGACATACGATTGTTTGATCATTGTTAAAAGTTTATTTATTTTATATCGCACAACAATGCAACACCACGAAGCGTCCAGTGCCTCGGATTGTAATCTGTTTCAAAATCAATCGAACCAACGTATTTCTGATCTGTTCTTTGCGGTTTTCTGTAGATAGGACATTCGTATAATTTCGGATCCTTTCCCGCAGTGGTGTTTATCGCATAGATATAGATAACTGACATCTGCTCATAAAGAACCTTTGGTTTACTTTCAACTAATTTTCCCGATTTTCGATCAAGAGACGCTCCCTCTAGAAATAATCCATGGACGTAGACGCCCTCTTGCGGTGGCTCCTTGACGTCTTCTTTGTTGTATCGCGTTATCAGATTTTGCAGAACTACAGAGTCCAAGGCCCATCCTTTGTGAGCTCTCGTGACTTCCTATTAAAGGAAGAGAATCATGAAATTAATTTTTTTAGTTTCGTATAAATGCTACTTCACAATTTTATAATATTATAGCGAAAACCAACTTGTCGCATCGCAGTCAAGAAACCTTGAGGATTGAAAAAGCCCGTCATCCAGAAGACGCTTGGGCGGCCATTATTGCACCATTGCCGAAACTGATGATCCCTTTCCAAAAGTTCGGTATACCAAAAACCAAGTGTTGCCGATTCCCAGGAAACCTTGAGCCACCTTTCTGGAATACGCGCGTCATACATGGCATCCAAGGATTTCCGTAAACCTTGACTCATAACTATAGTACCATCTATAGCTAATTTTAAATCAGTTAAGGTTGTGTGAACCTCACTTATCACTCTGGTTATCCTGCAACATTTAAAAGATTTCTCAATTATTTTCAATTAATTCAATGTATAATCGACAGTACTGTTGCCAAAAGTATAAGGAAAAAAATAAATTACATAAAAATAAAATATTCGAACAAACAGATATGCTGTGATTCACGACTGGCTAAATCGTGCGGTCGAATCT
This sequence comes from Cephus cinctus, assembly GCF_000341935.2. NCBI lineage: Eukaryota > Metazoa > Arthropoda > Insecta > Hymenoptera > Cephidae > Cephus > Cephus cinctus. Next base: position 263,082 of record NW_014333006.1, read on the forward strand.
TATGCGTTAACTCTTGTAAAACAAATTAATTTCACACGCAAAATTTTTAATCTGGAAATATTCGACAATTGCAAATATTACTGTTCTATCCAGATCCCTGGACACAGACGTACGACATTATTTCTTCAATTTTTCTGCGTGTGCATTTTGAAACCAGAAATCAACAAATATCGTGCAGCATCTTCCATGCGATCGTGCTTAAAAAGTCTTCGTAATCATTTAAAAATGACAGTAATGAGAATTTAACGTTTATCTATTTCTATATGTGATACTAACCTATCTATTTCCTGCCTTAAAAATATATTCATGGGGAACAATGCTCCCATTCTCTGCAATGCCTCTCGGACTTCAAAAGCATTGTATTGTTGGGGCAATTTTGCCAACATGTCTTCGGCCAATTTATAAACAACGCTTTCTCGGGTCTCCCCGCCCTGAGCGCCACCTTCTTTCGGCTGTACATTGAGAATGGTGTCCAAAATACCCTTGGCTGTATTAATCTGATAGGTAATATCAGCATTTGAGTGAAGACCAAAAACTTCGGGCGTGTCGGTAGCGGGCAATCCATTAATATAATCGATATATCCCTGAAGACTTCGAGTTTGAGGAACCCTGTAGCCACGATAAAATTCAAATCCTGGCCGAAGAAGCACGTCGCAGAACCAAACGTGCGTGAAGGTAGTCAGAAGACGTTTGTCAAAGTCGTCGGTAACTCGACCACCGTACTGAACCTTGAACCAGAGAATTTTATGAAACGCATTAATCTTAAAAAGAAATTCAACTATAGCAAAACAATACCTCTCCAAGCATGTAACAAACGGTAGGCCAGGATACGCCTTTCTTAGGATCCATGTCGTCCAAGTGATTCTGTATGAACTGTATGGACGCTGCAAAATCCGCTTGATTAAATTCGTATGGCACGTTCCAACCTAGGGGACCAAATTTTCTACGTTCCTGTACAACGGTGTGTAAAAATGCAACGGCGTATAACAATGGCGGCCATTGTGGTTGTGTACTGTAATCCAAAGCATCCTGCGTGACACCGTGATAAGTCCTTTTCAAGCTAGCGCGAATGCCTTGAGGTGGTTCATTCGTAAATTTTATTGCCATCTGAGACAAGTTAATAAAATTATACGGACGAAGAATTGAAATTAAATGTAATTAGAAAATGAGTTATTGCAACTGATACCTGAAGTAGACCGATAGGGAATTGAGCATGCACTTCAGTAGTCATCCATAGTCGAAATGATTCATTGATATTATCGGTTTCTACAAGAGCGTCCATTGCTTCGGTACAAAACGGAAGTGACAGATGTATATTTTGCAAAAGTACCCAACCTCCGCAGGTCATGGCATCATTGATCATTCTACGAGCGTGAAATTCTTGACCTTGGCCCATAGATACCGATCTTAGCGCTGCAACGGAGAAAGTTCGCGAAAGTTTACAAGCCTTCGGTAAATCAGATTTTTCGATTGCAATAAAAAAAAAATTAACGACTCACGTGCTGATTTTTGCTTGGCTAACGCAGTGATCTGTGGACTAGGATCCGAACCAACGGACAGTATACAAATAAGTGGAGTCCTTGGTTCAGATTCCAGCCAGGTTGCCTCCAGATCCAAAATCCTGGCTTCTCCATATTCTTTACCAAGAGACTCAATGATGTATTTCCTTGCTTGCGACAGAGTACGATCAGGACTCCAGGATCTAATTAGGAGCAGCTTCCTGAAGACGTCAAGACTCTTTTGATAGCCACAAGGCAGTTCCTCTTCTTCAGGTTTCTCCTTCTCGTACCAATGTTTCCATTCTTTCTCATTGAATTCAATCTTCGTCAGCACCTCGGAGAAGACCTCGAGTTTGTTTATCTCCACCAGATTCAGCCACGTTATGTCCAGGATCCACTTGAAGGGTTTGGGTGCTACCGCATTAAGATCCAAAGACGCGCCGCCCTTGATAAAGGCCATAAATTCAGCATGAGATATCGCACCTCGGTGACAGTCTATTTTCATAGCCAGCATCAGGGTGAAGAGGGGTTTGTGTCTCTCGTAGAGACTCCTCAGGGTGAATCCCCAGACTTCGTACGTCAGATGACGTAGGATGATGTCGATGCGCTCGCTGGTGATGTTGCTCTTGGCGGACTTGGTGATGGAGGCGTCGAATATCGTTAGGAATTGTTTTAAAGAGTTTTGGTACATGACGTTCACGTTGCTCATTTCCACGATCAAGAAGTAGAGGATGGACCCTCTTGCCGCTACTGCTCTGAACTCTTCTCTGGCTACAGTGATCTTCCTCTCGGTCAACGCGGACACCTGGAGTTTCTCGTTAACGGATTCCGCTGTAGATTTCGTCTCACGAAGAACTCCTATGAGGGCTTCATCATCCACCAGTGAACCTTCCGAGGATGTTAATCTATGAAGCAGAGTGCTCTCCAGCTCTTTCATTGATCGTTGATTGGTCATTACTGATTCAAATAGAGCAACGCGTTCAGCCTCCAGATCAGCCTTTTCCATTAGGATCACTCGACCTAGTAGCTGATCCTCCAAACCCTGCATAGTCACAGTGAAATCGATAATTGAGGTCTTGGCTGATATCTCAGGACTATAAGCAGGATTTGGTAACTTGGTTGTTATGTAGAGCATGAATCCAGGCATGACGTCGCACTCTTTGTCACCTACAATCACTTTTTCTATGGATCCAGATTTTATGAAGTTCTTCTCGAGCACGTTGTCGATTACGGGATCTAGCTCTTCGGCAACGTCCTCGATCAACAGTGGTCTTCCAAGCGATAAACTGTCCTCCAGGTGAGTCCTGAAGTATTTGTGATTCAGAGATGTAATTTGTAACTCGTTTGAAGCCTCCTTATTCTTTATCCACATTTTACCCTGGTTCTGCGGATCCACCAGCAATGGGTATGACGATGATTTAGTGACGATCAAAGCGTTCTGCACTGATAATTCGTCATTCGGTAGACCTTGAAGCGTCCATTCGGAAACTGTGGCCGTGTCAACGAGCATGTTAGTGATGTTCAAATTTTGAGTAAATGGGATATTTCGGATCGTCAAAATTTCCATCCAAGAGATCACCAAGCCTGCTCTATATTGCTGATTGTATGGTCCACAGTAAGATAGAAATCCAGTTGCCAATAAAACATCTCCAACTAGTCTACCTAGTTGAACCTTAAACTCTCCAGACTGTTCGGTCCACCTGATCTTCTCACCGCCTAATCCATTAATCAAAGCCGTGGCAGCGGTCATTTTTCTGAGACAAACATTGGCTGCGTCCGTTAATCTTTGTTTCTCCGAAACCGCAGCATCGTATTGTTCCTTTACAGCTTGCAGCGCCATCTCTCTCTCGGATAATTCCCTCTCAGCATTTGCCAGGTCCTCCATAGCTACCTTGAGTCTCGCTTCTTGTAAAGTGAGATTTGCCTTTAGAGGAAGGACTTCCTTGTTCACCGAGTGGAAGAACGCCATTGCTTTGGTCCAGGACAAGAGTCCTGCCACGTCACCACAGACTCTTCTGGCAGTCTCCATATTATAGTCCTCCATTTTGAAATAGGGTTGTAAAAGCTCGACCATTTCATTATTAATAATGTCCTTAGGGTAGTTTTGTAACTGTAAAAGGAAGGTAGTACTCGCCATCATTTTAAGGGATTCGGCCCAGGAGGGCTTAGGACATGATGCGGTTGTGTCTGGTACAATTGGACCCAGTTTTCTCTGAAACAAGATCAGGACGCAGTCCATGATTCTCATGATCAGATGAGGAGGTCGACCCAGTTTTCTAACAGTCGCTATGTGAGCTGGTTTTATTGTGTTTAAGGCTGCTTCCGCTTCCTCAAGAGCTGGTTTCGCAGCTTCCAACTTTTGTTCCGCCAGTGCTTTCTCTTCAGCTATACATCCAACCAATTGTTCCGCCTTCTCTTTGACCTTTTGAACCTGATTCTTAAAGGTCTCAGCCTGCATGGCTCTTTCAGTCACTTCCAGTAATACAGTTTCAGCTTTCTGGGATGCCTGAGCCAATTCCTGCTCCATCAGAGCCAGGTCTCTCTTCAGCAATTCCACGGATATAGAAGCTTCCTCTAACTTAGCTAAACCAGTGTCCATCCTCTTGGCACCTTCACCCAGTTCGTGCTGCTTTGTACGATAAATATTCTTGTAGCCCCCGATGAAGTTCAGGTAAGACTTTGGTGTGACATGGGTGGCTCTTCTGAAACGTTGAAAGTACTCAGTGGAAGTTTCAGCGACTACATCCTGTATAGAACCCAGGGCGTTCACTAAGTGACCTTTGACTTCTGGTGTACAAGCGATTTCAAAATCATGGAGGAAATGCTGAGCTACCAGAATCAGAGCGTCTTTAGGCCAGGGTTGAAACCAGTCTATAGTGCAACCGGATATTAGAGCTGGGAATCTTTGCGCCCTGTTCCTGAATTTCTCACCCACCGGTGAGAAACAGAAGACTACATGGAGGTTCTGGCACGTCCTCTGAAGGAAATATTCCATCACGAGCTCATTGTTCAGTGTCCTCTTTGGATTCTCTCTTTTAAGAGAGGGTGTCAGTTCTGATATTATCTCAGCCTGCTCGTCACGAGTAAAGAGATTGCTGATAACACCAGAGCTGAGAATGTTATTCAGGTACTCAAGGAAGCCTTCCTCTTTAATGTCAAGGTCAGTGAAAATAAAAGTGGTGCCCTTACCCTGAGCACCACACGAACGGTACAGGAATTTCAAGTCCTCCAGAAAATTCGTTACGTTGTACGACCTCGTCAGTGCTATTTGAAACGTCTTGTAGCCAGCTATAAATGATGACAATTTAGTTAAACTTTGCTTCCCGGAACCACCCACACCGACCAGCATCACGTTTCCCCTGGGATGTCTTATGACCCTTGAAATCTTCACCAGGTGCAACATGGCGTCCGGGAAGAAGACCAGATCCATTCCAGCTCCACGTTGCATCTCATTGTACTGCGATAAGAACATCTCTAGTCTATCCTTGAGAATTTGTTGGTCGAACACAGGCTCGTACACTTTTGGTAGTTCCATGTCCGCATCCTCACCTTCCTCTCCGGTGGGTTCCGGTGCGTCCCTTAATAATAATAAAAATACATCACAAATTAGATTTTTTAAATTGAATTTGCGTCAGATATCTCACCTCATAAAGTCCACGAATGCCGGTTCAGGTTCCACCATCTGAGTAAAGCGTTCACCAAGAACTTCTTTAATAACGAGTACCAGTTCTTTATCCAACCAGTCTTTGTCCGACTGCAACGTGAACCTGTCACTGAAGACCCGTGTGCACTCGTGCTTCCACAGAAGCATTAAAATACTTTCCCTTTCGATGACGGTCGAGAGAGTGCCTACCATTCCCTGCCAAATACGAGAGAGGTCGCGGAGACTGAAGACGTAGTGAAACTTGGCAGGAGTAGGTAACAATTTAGCACGGGTCCGCTGCCACAGTATTCTGGTCAGTGGTACCAACTTCTTGACGAGACTTCTGATCTCCGTTGAAAATCCTCTCTTGGAATTGTAGTGACCTTCGCCGAGGACACTGAAGATCCTATCGATGGAGGAGTCGTTTGGTAGAGTACAATTGAAGATGCAGAACTGTCTCTTGAGTCTGGATGGTATATCGTTTCTTCCACCACCTGGTTGACACATGGCGCCGAGAAACGTGACGTCTACGATTGTCGTGAAGTCACCTGGTTTCTCCAGGGAGTAGAATCCTTTCATATCCATCGTCTGTCTTACAATCTCATTAGTGACCTGATCTCCCCATTCGTTTATCTGGGGTAGATTAATGTCATCTATGAAAACCAACATCTTCTTGCCACCTGGCGGGCCGAACGTGCTGCCCATACGTTTCTCAATGTAGCTTTCAATAGTCTTTTGGAATTGATATGACGTTGTTGCTGAGCTGAAGTTGAAGGATCTACCGAGAGTGGTCTCAGGATTAGCCTTCTTCATGTATGACTTCATCATCACCGTTTTCGCCGAGCCCTGCTCTCCAATCAGCAGGACAGCCCTGTCCTGTCGTCCTATAAGATCTATCAGATACTGAATCCTTACATTATCTGGTATGGGTATAAGGATGCTGCTATAATCCGGAGTGGCATAATCGGGATAAATGTAATTAGTGACCATCGTGGTCCAGGTATCCCACTTTCCCTTTTCATTCACCATGAAATCAAAAACTGTCGCATTTGGATACTTTTCCGAAGTAGGAAGATCAAAATTCTCCATGTTCTGTCGCAGGTACTCGTCGTATTTGCGACGATCCTCAGTCTCTAGAAGAGCACCAATTCCCCAGACCAGGGCGAAGACGTATAACCGTTGTAGATGATCCGGGGTCATTGGCTGTGGCTTGTCCTTCTCTATGTCATCATCGTCTTCATCAACCTCTACGGGTATCTCGGGAGGGACCAAGCCTTCTAAAAGACATAACATTTGACGTACTATGTTGCACTGTAAAACCTTAATGGCCAGCAGTAACGTTTGTGTACTCCAGGCGTAGGTCGACGCAAAGGAATCGTTAAAAGCCTTCTCAAAAACTTCCTCTTCCAATGTAGTGCGTCTTTTGAGCCACGCAGTCACTACCGGCTTCCAATCCAAACCGGAAGAGCTCATATAGACCATCCCATTTCGTGAAACAGTGGCGGGACTAGCATTGTCTATATTGTGCGGTTCGAAAATGATCTTGCAGGTAGGCGCCATAGCTAATCTGTCGCCATTGGCTAAGGTCAGGGTTTTATTGTCGTCAAGGACCGAATTAAGGTTTTCGATCCAAATACTATCGACTGGTCCATCCAGCACGAGCCAGACGTACTCTCCCTTTTTCAATTTCAAGGTCTTACGCCATAACGCTGAAAATATTCCATCGGTCCAGTCATTAGTTGCTACGTCCAATCGTCCAAACATCTGCGCTGCTGTTATGCTCTTTGGATTCATTCGCATTTCTCTGGATGGAATGATCATTCGTTATACTTGCCATACCGAGTGATTTATGCTCTTGTTTCTGACTTCACTCACCTGTGACTATCACCGCACTGAGTCAGTGCTCTCATCAGTATCTGGATGCAAGTGGTCTTCCCTGCACCAGTTGGACCTAAAGTCATTATGCCATGTCTGACTCGTTGTGTTTCGTACAATTGGATTAGTTTAAGAACCCACGGTGGATGATAAACAAAACCAGCTTCTTGAACTTGCTGATCTATGGCTGCTTCTAGGGTAGGATAAGAAGTCTTTTCGAGAGCCTGATTAGGAAAGAGATCTGCCACCAATGATATGAATAATGGCTCATCTTCATCTGTTCAATCGAAATGACATTTGTTACTGATTAATATTGTTAAACAAAAATATTATTAGACGTTACAATAAATGTCTATGCAAGATATCATTTGCATGTATTATCAGAGTTTTATGAACGCCCAAGGGAATATTTCTATAGTCGATCACTAGTATAGTTTTTATTATGAAAATTGATGATTTACCTATCAACTTTGACAGATTCATATCTCTGAGTACTCTCATGACTATGGTGCTCTCTGAATCTTTGGAATTTACTCTTTTAGATGCTCCTAGGGTTCTAAGAACCGAGAGAATGTTCCTTAGTCCAAAATCATAGTGAACCTGGAAACATCATATTGTATCACGTGATCTAGCTAAAGAGTATCATAAGTTTTCGACTACCTGTTTAGTAAGTTGCTCCTCGCACAATTTATAAAGAGTATAAAACTTTCTAGCTAACGTGATATTTTCCAAGAATCCACAACTAGCCAATTTCACTCTGATGATGATCTGTCTGTCTGGTACCATCATAGCGACGGTACGAAATTGTATCTTTAGATTTTCCGGAAGTTCCTTCCTACCCGCATATCCTGGATTCTATGAAATAACGAATTACCAAGCATATCTCCACCACGCTTCGGATACCTATTTTGAAGTGGAGTGAAGTCCACGGAAATAATTACCATCGTTATAAATATACCCAACTCTGGGCACAGGTCTATCTGATCACCGTCGGTAAAGACGAATTGCTTCTTCTTTTCCTTCTTTGCAGCCAGGACAACCGCGACCTGCTGCGCTGCTACAGAGAGGACTGGCAATTCGATCCTATTAAATTCGTCAAAACATCCCCAGGATCCACTCTGTGCCAATCCTTTATAAATACGACCCAATCCTCTGTAGTCCATTTGATCGGAACAGTTGAACACCACCACGTACTTGGCCAATGTCTTCCCCATATCTTTTACGGTTTCTGTCTTTCCGGTTCCTGCCGGTCCACATGGTGACCCACCCATTGACATGGCCAGTGCTTGAGCTAGAGTGATGTAGCACCTGTAGTAAAGAAGCAAGGCGTTTATAAAGTTGTCAAGAAAAAACTATCTACTTGAAAGAGGTATTCTGTGGTTGTTCTATGTATTTCTTTTAATAAATCCTTCTGTATATTCTACCTGTCGGTCAATGGAGTGATAACCAGACGCTCCGTGCAGCCAAGATATTCATTTTGATACGTGAATTGAACGTCAGTGATGGATATGGCTGTCTTGTCCAAGTCCTCTTTGAAATAAAACCGACATTGCTTTAGCCACTCGAAATCGTTAACTGATCTGACGTTCATTCGACACTGTCATTGAAAACAAATAATCAGCGTTGATATTTAATATTCTTATTAAAAATTATTAGCCGTATTATTGTTAGTTAATTTTACCAGAATATCGAAAATGTCACGTTGATGTACATGGATTGTGATCAAGGTTTCGAATTTGGTTCTGTCGATTTTTGTCAAATCTCTGGTAGTTTGGTCAATTAGTGTATTTAGCAGTTCCAAAAATCTGTTGTTTGTTTCACCCATTATTTTTTTATCCGCTCTCGCTTGCATCAACGCTAATTCAGCATCCCTGGTCCAGATCATCTGAATACCTAATATTCCCACTTGTGCTGGCATTTTCTCCAAAAAGCCAAGGAGATTGAAATTCTGATCATTTATCATTCCATTGGATTGCCGTATAATTGAGTGAATAGACTGTTGAGACGTTTGAAGAAGCTGCATCAGCCAGGTCTCTACCGATCCTTCAGCTCTTACTGCTCTTTCCAGCTAGATATGGTATTAAGATTGTATAAGAAAATTTCAAAAATTTTGGTAAAATAACATTGGATAATAATAATAAAAAAATGTTTAATCATCACCGCAATAGTTTCTCCCTCCGATGAGACAATTGCGGTCATCTTATTATATTCAATATCGTGAAATTTCACATATCTAGTGTTATCAAATATAGATAACAAATGATTCTGTATGGTATGCGAATCGGATGCCTGTCCCAGAATCTCAAGAAGTGCTGGATCCGATACAAAGAAGAATCTTGGGAACATCATCCGTTTCTTCTCCAAGTACCTGAATAGAAACAATTAGTTGTAAAAGTGTAAAAGGAAAAAGAATATTAATTTATAGACTTTTAACCCATAAGCATAAGTATACCAAAGGCATCTTAGAACCGAACGCTAAGGTTCAGCGATGAAAGGTCAATAGTTAACCATAAAATTTACCCGCTTAATGATTTTTGACACAGCTCGAGCTGTTCCTGAAGATGTGGCAAAAGTTGTTTGAGTAAGTCATCGCCAACACAACATGGCACGACACCAGGAGTTTCGTGTGCACGTTGCATAATTTTCTGCCAACTCTTATCAATTTTACTGAATCTTTTGGCCTCTTTGGGCAATTGTTTAGCTATGTCACCGCCCACGAAGACAGCCTCGAGGTAGACCCACATATTCTGAACGAGGAGCCATCTCTCAAGTATTTCATTGGTGTTAGAGAGGTCAGTGACCCACTGTTGTATCTGCTTCCTGAAAGGTGCATTATAGCGATTGGACATAAGGGATCCAAGAACCATTAGACTGTCCTCCAGTTGCCCGATAGTTTCCGCAGTGGTGTCACCCCGTAGCAAGAGTTCACCTCTATTATTAAAGGTCATAAAGGTCAACTCGTGAGCGGACCATTCGTTCACGACCTGCCTCAACTTGGCCTCGATATCCCTCTCCTTCATTGCCGATATACAGATGTCCTCTATGTCCTCCTTGTATTTAAGAAGCGGCGCCTCCAATATATTTTTTAAGCAGAACCCTTCGCTCTCGAGGTCAAACGTATGACCTGTGACCTCGACTATTCTCTGCCAGTGACGCGGCTTCATTGCCTTGTTCGCCATTAATTCCAGAAGGGGGCACATGTCGTTAAAGTCGTCTATTGTCTTTTTAAGTGCGAAAAACGCCGGCCATTCCTTGAGGCCTTTGGGCAGTTTGCGACAGCGATTTTGAAATTCCATAAGCTCGTTGTTTATGTCTTCTATGTTAACCTTGCGGAATTATAAATATTTCTTTATGTTACAAAAACATTAACAAGGATATCCATACGTGATAGCAATTTTTCATAGAGCTTACCTCGCCCCACGGTATATCGTAGTAACTGCTGACTCTGTCGATAACATCGTTGTACAACTTGTACAGCTTCTGCAGAAGGTTCAGCTCTTTTCTAATCTGCGACAGCTCGGGGTAGTCTGTCGTTGGAAGACCAAAAAGTTCTTCGCCGCTCTGATAGGTCTGTAGCTTTCGCCACATGCCATCGAATCTGTTCTGAAACAGTATCTGCCTATCGGATGCTTCTCTAGGTGTCAGCCCAGGCTGCATTGGTCCAGAGCATCTGTACTCCTCGCAGTAAGCTTCGTTGTCGATTCGGAATTTTTCTAGGTTGTTCCTTAGCTCTTCCTCGAACTGAGGTTGTAAAGTCAATAGGAGGACGTGGCTGTCCAAGGCACGACCTTGAAGCTGTTGCCACGTGTATCTGAGGTTGTCGACTTGCTCCAAACACTCGCGATCGACTGGGACTTCGTATCTGGTGACGATGTTGAAGGCTTCTTCTATTGGGTCTATGCGGAGTTCCATGTCCACTTCTTGCTCGCGGATCTTCTTCAGGGTATCCATTATTAGACGCACGTCATCCAGGTCACGTATCTGTCGATCCAATTTACGCTCCATTTCGTTCATCACTGCGTAAACGTACTCCATTTCTCTACGATACTTCTTCTTCATGGCTTGGCCTATTTTTCGAGTAGATCCTGAGAATGTTATAATTTAGGTTATTTTAAATTGAGTCAATAGACTCTTAGTGTTTTTTATTATTTTTTTTATTCACCTTTGATCTCCGTATAAAGACCATATTTCAGTTTTTCAGTTGACACGACAATGGACGTTCCAAAATACATCATGTCCGGGTCGGTTGATAGTCTATCTTCTAATTCACCATGTTTTCGTAATATTGTTTCGAATTCGGGGAGTGAAATTTGCAAAAGTTCCCTGACACTGCGTTCATTTTTCCAAAGGAATTTGTACGGTTTCCATCGATCCAAAAAATTGGTCAAATCCTGATCGAAGAATTTCAAAATTAGTTTATATCATATTTTGTACGCTTCTAATATCCGGTTATATAGTGTACTTATGCAATATTGGCCCACCTGGCGCAGCTCCTGCGTACAGGTGCTCAGCATCGACAGCATCTTGATGACCTCCTTGTTCTCCATGACCAAACTGTGAAAGTTTCTCTGCTGAACAGGAAATGCCGGTTTGTCCTCCGAGATGATCCTGTAGAGTCTCTTTCTCCTGATCTTGGGGTCGTTCAAATCGACGTTCTGCCGTTCAGTGACGACCTGGGTTCGCATCGTGATGTCTATCAGATATTTTTCAAGTCCAGGGCGCTATGAGCGCAGAAGGAACGTCTTGGCTACATGAAAGAAGTGCCAAGACAAGCGGTGCATGCAGAGTGGGGTGCAGAGAAAACGCAGACATGGCAGTTATAGAGAGGCAAGAAGATTCAGAGGAAAATAAATAACCGCAGACGTTTAATTCTTGAGAGTCAATCAATCTTAGAAATTTTATTTATGAAAGAATTTCCATGGGCTGCGCAATATAATCATGCAATTTTATAAAATTATTATCCATTGGAAATTCACATTCAATCGTGGTCCAAATTACAAAGTTAATATTAAAAAAGGGGTTTCCAACGCGATACGTAGAAATGGGTATGTTCGAACAGGAAACAAGCGACATAGGGTAAGTTCAATAAAATATTAATAACATTAGAGTTCAGTGGAGAGTGGCAAGATTACCTTCTCTGGAACTTTGTTGCTTCCAGCATCCCACTGTGCTACGCCCTTGGCTACTGCAGCGATTTTTTTACCTGCCGTCGTCAGCGCCTCCTGGACATCCTCTAAGCTCGGCCTGACCGTCACTGCTGGTATCATCAAAATTGCGTGGAGCAGGAATACCGGATTTGGTGGTTCTTCTGTAAATGAATAATTTCTTTTGGAATAAAGTCAGTTTTGTTATTTACACTTTTCACTTTGCTCCTCTTACCGCTATCCACTTCACGAACGAATCTCTTTCTCAAAGCATCCAATGAACTTCTCGTAACCTTTATCAGCACGTCTACGACCTTTCGAGAATAGTACCTCCTCATCTCCGATACAGCGTTACGTACCATCTCTTGCATGCCTTTTGATAAGCCACCACCAGGAGTTGTCAGAAGTTGATGTGGGTTATCAAAACACGCCCAGACAACAGACCAGTCTTGCTGTTGTTGTTGGGTGGTTTCGTCAGCATTATCTTGACCATCCGAACCTAACTCAGGATTCATATTCACGATTCATAAAAATAATACTTCTCTTAGAGCGATATGCGTCACTACCTTCGTTATTAAGAAAATCGAATTGATCACTTTCGCTTGTCCCTTTGAAGGTCGCCGCCGCATTCTTCACCAGCTCAAGAACTTCTTCAACAGCCTCTTCGATCATTAAGCTCTTCCTATGTAAATCGACAGCTGCGAGTCTGCATGTTTCTTCAGTTTTTTCTATAAACTCTTCAACGTTCCAAGGTTGATATTTAGGCAAAGCGTGAAGACTGACTTTCTGCATGCTGGACAGAACTTGAAGAATTCTATCAGAATCGTACAAGTCATTACTTAATTCTCATTATTGTTGTATACATTTTTTTATTTTATCATTTCCACTCGTACCTATTCGCATATACATCGTGAACTCTTCCTATCAATATGTCAAAAGTTTTTATCTCATCTCGTGTATTTTGACAGAAATCTTTCCATCCCGGTTTTGTCCAGGTCAGACTAACAAGTGCCGGCCCCAACAGCGAAGCCACTCGTACGAGATGTGGCAAAAGAAGTGGGCGCACTTCAAGCTTCACTTTCCTCGCAGTGGCAACAAATTCTTCAATCACCAATTGCATCGAGTCTGTCACCAGAATGAAGTGGTCCCTCTTTGACAGGATAGTCAAAGCAACGATAGGTATTTCCAGTTGAAGTTTCGCAAGGCAATCAGCCTCCCTCAAAAGGAGTGTAATGCGAGATTCCAGGTTGACCTTGATCTTGCCTGTTCCTTCATCCACGGCCAATAAAGGTCTGAAGACAAAATTAATTTAAATATTAAACAGGCGACAAAATTAATCATATATATATTTTTCATATTCTAATGTATACCATATAAATACAACCTTCGAAGGCAGTCTTCAATGACCCAAGAATTTTGATGATTCCAAACATCGGATACGTCAGTTTGATATTGAAGCAATATGGCTACAGCGTTGTTATATCTTCGTACCAAATCAGCAGTCAGCGGTAAAGTTCTCAGAACAGGATGGCCAGATACAGATGCGGCCAACTCATCTAAATGTACCCTAAACACGAAAAATCGGAGAGAAAGAAGTTTATATCTGATTGCCAAGCCAAATTTCGCGTTCTGGATCGATCGGTGTCGTTAATTACTTCAAAGACTTGGCCCAGGTCAGTCTACCAGCTATGGGTGGCATGTGCCTCGGCAAGGACGGATCATCTTTTTGTCTCTTGAATAACTTCAATGTTCTTTCAATCTCTTTATCGCAATAGCGCACAACCATGTTGTATTTTTCGTCGAGTTTAGTGAGTGGAATTTTTTCGCTCACCTATATGGACCAATAAGTGCGGATTGAGAATAACGATTTTGTATGCTGACCGAATTGTGGATGTTCAGGAAAATGACCTTTTCGAATCTTGTTAAGAATCTGATGCCTTGGGGCGTCTCCCACACGTCAGCATAATTTTTTTCTATTATGCTACCTATGCTCTGCTTGAGAGTATCGGTCTTCGACATAAAAGTCTCATAATCTCTCTCGAATTCGGAATTTCTTGGATCCAAATAGTCGTATGATTTATTTGTAGCCATTCGTTTTGCTTCTTCAAATGTCTTCATAGCGTCGTCCAATGCTGTAAAGATCAGGTGATATTTATGAAAACAATGTTTTTTAATATTTATATCAAATTTATATTTACCTTCACCAAGAAGTAATCCTTCCATTCTCCTTTCGAATAGTTTCTGATAATTCTCAATGAGGTCGAACATTGTTAAAATTTGTCGAATGCGCGAACAAAACGAATCAAATCTACCGAAAACGTGAGTTTCCGAAAATGAAAATTCCTGTTCAGAAACGGCTGGAGAGCAACGTACAAGTCTGTATGTCTCTCTGTAAGCCCTTAAAAAAAAAAGAAAAAAGAAAACGTAAATATATTGTCCTTGCAATTACGACTGTATTATCTCACTAATTAATTGAAAAACTTGTATCTTACTTATTGAGTCGTAAACAATGCTTCAATTTTAATCTTACTGCAGTTCTATCTTGATTCCAAACGCTTTCACGTCCACGCTTTGTGACGTAATCCCTGCAAGCAGCGATCATTTGATTGGTGATCTTAACCATTAGCGAACTTGTTCTTTCGGAAGTATTGTAATATCGCGACACACTGTATATCAGACGAACAGTTTGCAAAAGCGATACCAATGAATCTCTCATTTTGACCTGAAAATTATAATTTTTAGAATTTCGTACATATCTATGTATTATTAAGTAATTTTCTTCTACTTTTTTTTTTTTTTTTGAAAAATCAATTTACTGGATCATCGAGATACAAGCAGTGACAACATTTCTCCATCGCTTGAATAAATTTCGCATTATCTTTGGCCTCATTGTAGCAATATGTGACCTCGTCCTCAGCATCCGCCCATTCTTTTATTAATTTTGACCGGGACACTTGAAGACATAATAAGGACATCCTTACTTCGTGATCCTGCCATAACGATATTATTATTGGACTTCATCTTCGTAATCTTTATTTCATATAACAGCTAAATATTGAATTGACTTATCTGCATAATTATTCAAACTAGAACCTGTAATTTAGCTGCAAGTTGACTGAACTGCGCACCCCTTCGCTTCCAATATTCTAATTCCTGCTGTGGTCCAGAATTGTCATTCTCACGTCTAACCTGCTTGCTCTCCAGCATAAAGTCCTTCAGCTTTTTGATCCACGATTTGACTCTCTCTTCGATTCTCAGCACGACGCCATCCTTAGCTATGAGCGTCTTGGTTTCTTCAAAGTTGTGGATGTCAGCCATCATTGATTCACCATCGTCAAAAATACTCCCTTCGTCGGCCACTTCCTCGCAGACTGTACACAAGTGATTAAGCATTTTAGAAAAAATTATCAGCGTAGACATCCCATGCATGTCCTTTGGATGTCCATCAAACATATTTTGCTATCGGAAAGAAATCATTGTAAAGCATTCTGAAATATAGTTATGAAATGACCTTTTAAGGCACTGCAGAAAGATCTGAGTCCAGGTAATAATAGACTCTTAATCATTGGGCAATCAGCTTCCTCTTCGGGGCTGGGATGGGCCAGGGCATCCATGAAGACACGATCTACTATTCGCTGGATCGAGGCTATCATGCTGACCTTATTCGTATCAATGACCCCGGTGTAGAGGTCTCTATGAAATCCTTCTTCCGGCAATTGCTTCGCGATGTTAATACTGTAGCATTGACGTGAATCATTACTGCCTTTGTAGAATTGTTTCTTGAAAGATCGTGCATAAATATTTGGTACCGTAATACAGATATTGTTTGAAAATTATTCTCATAAAATGAACATACTGTATGTGGCGTGTGTTACATACACGTACATTGCATATTTCTTAAAAGGGTGCGTATGAAAAATTTTGGAAAAATCCACGTATTTTACTTACCGAAACATATATATACAGATTCCTGTGCACGGAACCTGCCAGCCGTCAGTTAAAAATAATTTCTTCTTCGTCGGTTCTCTGGGTTCTTTGGGTTCTCTGGGTTCTTTTGTCTTTGTAATCGACGAATTAGGCCCTACGCGTGAACCCTTGACCTGTCCCTTTATCAACAAGTATTCTATTACAAAGGCCATTTTTGGTATAAAAGATTCACCAATAATCAACAACACCGGTAAGTACCAGATCGATAGATCGTACAGCTTCCGATTCTTCTATTTCCTGGTAAAACCATATAAGAGTAGATCTCACGTGTGGCAGAAATAACTGATTTATCTCATCAAGCATATCTCCATCAAATGCATGGTCCATGACCTTGTGTCTTGGAAGTGAAGTAGCATCCATCAGGATCTGGAAGACAAACTCCAGCCTAGGGTCCATCTCCCCGCGTCTCGCCTTTCTCTCGCATTCCTCCCGTCTCTTCTGCAACACCAGCATCCACATTCAAAAAATCCTGACCATCCACAACATCCAGTGTAACATCCTCAAAAATAATATTTTCTCAGTAATTAAGAACTATCCGTTATATTTGTTGATAACGAGGCTTTTAATGAGAAAGAGACCTGTAGAACATCACCGGAACCTTCTTCGTCGCTTGATCCATCCGAATTATCGGAACTGTCCTGGACCATCCGCGGACCCTGAACAAACATGACGGCATCTCCTCGACGTGCCCGTCAAAGCGAAACTGTTCAGGACGTGGAGGTGTTCCTAGGCTCGCACTCTCGGCGAGAGGCATTTGCATGGTGGGAGTGCTTGACGCGTGTGGAACAGGGGTGGCTCAGGGGCGTAAGAAATTTCTATAAAGGGTTCCATAGGGTGATATAGGCATAGCATAGAGTGCTACAGTTTATACTAAACTGTTAGACTATACTAAAGTGTTTTAGGGGAAGATTTGGTTTCCGTGCCGTGTCTGGTACCGCTTTTTATCTGTTGATACGCAAACCCTCATCACGCATCCTGGCTTATCTATAAAGAGGATCTGTAGAGGATGTATTGCTGGATATAAAATTTATTTTAAGGAATATAAAGGATATTGCAAACAAAAATATTTTTTTATCTAGAACAAGTGTATAGGTTGTGGGTGATTTAATTTCTTATTGATGATTACACTTGTAGCTATATTACATGATATTATACTATAAATCACGACGCTGCTCATGATTTAATTTAAGCTTTGCGCAATTGTCGGGAATAAATGCGCTTATGATAATTCCAATAGAAATATCCAGTATGTGATTATGCGATATCTTTGCATTACACGTGTTCCATTATAATACGTGATTTATTGCTGCTTTCACTGGCATTAGGTATACTATTCACTATCAGAATTAGATCGGCTCGTGGATATATCAGTCGGTGAATACGACTGACAGCGACGCGTGTCGCATGCAACTTCGTGATATCTAGAAATATCGTATACTTTCTGATATTGTTTAAACAAACTTATATATTTATCGTGCCGTTAATCCGGACATTGTCATTTTAATGATGACGGAGAATGTTTCTTAGTAAAATTCTTCATACGATAATTGTGTTACGTATTATAGAAGGTGGGACGAAAATCGTGGTACGATCGAAAGGTAAATGATTCCTCGTGGTAAAGTAAATTAAAAATACAGAGTGAAATATTTATTTACGGATCTTCATTTTTATGGAAATCGACTTTAAAAATAAGTTGGGTACACGCGTGGACTTCACTAAAACTCGACTTACGGAATTCGTTACAGATCACTGTTTTACTTTTGTATGTGTATAGAATATCATGATATAAGATAGTTTTAAATAATTGATTTTGTTAATTTAAGACTTGTTGAAAATGTCATATCTATTGTTGATTACAAAGTTGTGCCCGAATCAGAAAGTCACGAGAAATATCTAGGGTGACCTGAATCTACAATTTTTCAAATGCCTGGTTGACGTGGAATTGTATAGAAATATGAAAGAAAATAATGTCTCTAACAAGATTCCGTAAGTCGATTGTTAGTCAATTGCACGCATACCCGATTGATTTTTATAGCCGATTTTCTTAGAAATTAAGCCTCGTAGAGAACAAGCTTACTTTGAAAATTCGATTTACTTTTCTATCAGAAATCAGTTCCTTTTCGGTTGTACCATGTATTCCACCCCACCCTGTATATACACACACATATATATACACGTTTGCCAAAGAGATACTTTGGGAACACGAAAAATTAGGGGGCGTTCACAATAGCAAGCTAATGTTTTTTTTAAACCTTGGGACATCACAGCATTGGAGTTCTGACCTAATTTAACCTAACGAAACATTTCTAAGCCCATCACAAATACCGGATGACTAACATTGAAAAAAAATATAAACAAATTTGGTGAGACAGTCCGTTTTATGGTCCTCAAAACAGTCATTACGCTAAAAATTCTTTGAGGGCGGTCCCCAAAACAGCCACTTGTTCTCAACATAGCAACTCGTAAATGAAATCGTCCCCGAAGTATTCCCCAGCAAAAAATATAAGAGATGTGCATTACAACTACTAATATAAAACGTTCGACTATACATTAAAGTATCTTTAACCAGTTTAGAAATATTTTATTAAGAGGGCAGTCGCGTATAGCGCTTTAAAAATTGCATGCTTGTGGGATAAAAATAAAATAATTAGTGGCATTTCGCTCAAACTTGCCATGTATTTTTTTCGTGTTGAAAAAAATGTTGTTTTCGTCTATAAAATCGTATTCGTTTGTTTTTAATAAAAATATTATGCCATGAATAGCTGAAGTTGCTGGTTCACCCGAAAGCGATACTTACATAGATAAATAATGATTTTTATTTTTTTTTGTTTCAGCCCACCTGGAACAGCTGAATCACGTGCATCAGTCAACGACTGCTCCTCTAATGCGTCTCATAAAATTGCAAGTATCTAAGTGGAGAATCTGTTGGCTAAAAAATGTCTCCAAATTTTACTGATTATTCTACAACACTAGACGGTTTGCTGGGGCGGTTCCTCCCCTCAAAAGCAGGTCAATGTACGTTCTTGAATAGAATTTTTAATCTGCTGAGACAGTCTTGCAATATTTTCAATGCTTTTAACATTAAATTTACATACGCAGACGTCTTCCTTATTGCTTTATGAAAAAATTTATTTATATAAATGTCATTTTCGTGATCATACAATAGAAAAGAATATTTTAAAGTGTCTAGAGGCATCCCATAGGATAGTGAATAGTGCCTGTCTAAGCTTAGAAGGTGATTCACGGAAGTTTAACAGTCTAGGATTAACAATGAAGAAAAACACACGAAAAGTGTGAATGAAATGCATAGTAATTTTTTAAACCCAAGAAAAATTGTTTAGTTTGTTTTAGTGGTTATTTTTAATGCGTTACTAGGCGACTACCGCCTTAAGTGTATAGTAGCTTACTCTAGCTTCGTCCTCTGCCTCCGCCATCGCCAATGGGTTTGTCCTGGTTTGTTCAGAATTATTTTGAAAAACGACAAAAAAAAGATTACAAAACAAATGACTGTTTTACTTCTTTTCTACGGCGACTTTAAACAACAGACCTACGTTCGCGTATACCGCCCGCACTGTAATGCAATATTAACTACGTCAGTCCTTCCAGTCTCTCTTGCACTTCCTCTCTTTCTCAGTTCCTTTCTCTCTCTCTCTCTCTCTCTCTCTCTCTCTCTCTCTCTCTCTCTCTCTCTCTCAGCTTTACACAATTTAGCCGAATGCTAATAGTTCGAAACAAGTTCCAGCCAGCCAATCTGGCAAGAAGTTCCGTCACGAACTCCATCGATGCTTAGTTATAGAATTTATTGATTTTCATTCAGCGACAACCATTTTATCCAGTGATTTATAATCCGTCAGCATTCTCAAAAATTTAATAAAAAAAATATGCTGTACCACAAGATACATTCAAGCACAGCAAAAGTAAATTCCATAACCATCTAAGCAATATTTTATCAATCATAAATCTATCCAAAGTCCACCCAAAAAAATTTCACTGAAATTGTACTTAAAAAAGAATGCAACTAGTTTCGTACTGTCAATAGACGTTTTAAGTTTTAAAAATGAAAACATAAATTCAAAGCCTATACAAATCCCTACAGAGCCTCTGGGAGATCTGTATAGAATTCAAACATGTGGCTTCCTCTTTAAACTCACATAAAAACATCTATTGACAGTATGGATCAGTCGTATCTCTCTAAAGTACAGCTTCAGAGACATTCTTATGGATAGAGCTTGACTGGATCTACGTTTGATATAATCTTTTTTATACAGGCAGTAATTTTGATTCGCAAGACACCGCCACCTAGCTTCGGGGTAGTTAATCGGTGCGATGAAAATTCGTAAAGATTCTTTGTGCGCTATTCAATAGTCTTGAAGAATAATGGCGGCGGTGGCCTTGGTAATTGGCTAGTGGGAGTAGTATGGATGGTAGTAGAACTTGGTACGGATATCGACTGACTTGGAGGTTAGCTAGTGGTACCACCCTGTGATGGGTCGAAAGTTCTCGAGTAAGGGTGGGTTTATGTGATATGTATGCGAGTAATAAACGATATAGACACAAGCATGCTTTTAGTAGACTTCCAAGAGGTAAAAGTTGTTTGGGATGGCCTACATAGATATACATATATATATGTACTCAGAATGTTCTTTGTGCTTGTACATAGTTTACCCTCTCCCCTTCGAATCTTCCCAGGAAGCCATCGGATTTCTAGAAAAATAAATGATGAAAAATGGGGAAGGGTGTGGGCAGGTTTGTACAAAGAAAATTTAATTCCATTTCGATATAGAGTGAAATTGCTGTATCTACGATATCACTGTATTTATTATTGGAATAATATTCTACTCTAAAGCCTAGGACGATAATTTATAATGTTGTACCGTCGTTATCGAAAACTCATTTCGTTACCATTACAACATCGTACTGTATCATCTAGTCTCACCCCGTTCTCCGTTTCACAGGATGTCGCGATTGCTTCGACCTTTGCGTTTATATGATTTTTTATAGTCATACTTGTATCTCTTTTGTCTCTCTTGATTTACAAAATTTTTTGTGTTTCCAGGAAGAGGTTGATTTCTGTGAAGAAAAAAAAGAAAAAAACCTAGAGAAATGTCAGATCTAAAGGAAATTCGAAAAATGATTTTCCACAGCGGGTGATAATTTTATAAATTTTCCGAAGCAGTTGCGAAACTCAGTGACACCGGAGAACGTAACAAAGCTTATACCAAGTGTGGTATCTCGATTCGAACATGTAGGCCATCGATATTCATAAATAATATTATATATTGAATTAAGGGTTTCATATGAATCGTATAGTATATATATTTTATTGAATTGAAATTCATTGCGAAAAATCCATATTCTATCACGAATTTTTTTTCTTCCTTACTTTGTTCTTGTCGTTGCTGTTACAGCTCACGTATCCTGAATGTGCAAATATTATTACAGCTATGAAATTTAACGTTGAGATATACGAGTTGAAGGAATACTAAAAAAAGAAAATAAATAAAGTGTACATTTTCCATTACGAAACTTGATTGTAAAATCGTGGACGAGATTGAAAATGTATTATTCGACGAGTCAAAGGGGAATTAATATGGAAACGAGCTATTCGTACAGTTACCACACCGAGTATACTTTTTTGTCGTTATTTCTTTTTTTACTTTTCCTTTTTACCTTGGGTCAATCAATCCCATCGATCCGATCGACCGATTGGAATTCTACAACGTGAACACGTACAATGTAATTTATCAATCAACGTTTAACAACCATTAAAATATGTAATAACAGCACGTCCATGGTGAGGTACGTTACAAAACTAGTACAAAACTAGCAACTAGGTACAAAAGTGTAATTAATAGTTAATAATGAAGGCCGCCCAGGAAACTGCCAGGGGACCATAACTTCTTTTCCTTTCGTATGCATGTACCGAGACTAGCGATGTCGCACCCCAAACATTCCACCCTATATATTGGCACACTCTCCCATACAGACATACATGACACTTTTTTTCTCTCTCTCTCTCTCTCTCGCTCTCTTTCCGTTCTCTCACCGTCTCCGACAAAATTGATTGGAATTATCGCGTCCTACCCTTATTAGAATGATATTAGTCTATTAGCATTATCAGCTGTAATGTTATTTTATAATACTGATTAATTTTGGGGAAGATTGAACTAGAAGGTGTCTCGAAAGTTTTCGATCATTGACAATCTTGATTTGCCAAGTAACGAAAAATTTTGTATCACCCTTTATATAGTGGGTTGAATTTATGTCTAACGGGGATTCGTATTGAGAGGCTTCATGATTCGAAGCTTGAATTTCACATTGAGTTAGTTCCATTAGCGAATAACATCAATGGTAACTGATTCTTGTATTACTCAGCTGGTTATTAAATCCTGAAGACTTGCGTGTTCGACGACGAATTCTCTGTGCGATTCGTTATTTCAATCTTTAATGACATTTGTTCTATCAATACTTGTATATAGAGGTCAGGATATTGATGGTTTAGATTGATACGAAATTTGTGATTGTATCTTAAATTTTGCATTTTTGTGTTAGGTATATTGTTGGGATAGGTTGGCACATATTGTCATTGCCAATTTTTAATTGTATTGTGTCAAGTTTGACAATACTCGGCTACGAGGATTTGTATAATCTTATATCAGTAATCTATCTCGAACAGCTTCGAGACGCATCTCGTGTGGACTTCGTGCGACCGTAGTTTCATGTACATCTATTATGCAAATTCTTGCAGCCACGTATTCTTCTACTTCAAGGACGCGTAATTCACATTTGAAGGACGTCGTAAGATGTACGTGAAGAGACGAGGAGCTTCGTGAAATTCTTCCCGGGATCAATGAAAGTCAGGTGACAGTTTCAGACAGGCAAAGAAAAAAAAACTGGGATAGAACGCCAAGAAAAATTTTCCAAAACAATGCGGCTAATTATTGAGTTTCAAAAGTTGTCAATAATTTAAAAAAAAATATACAGTGGAAGAGGTATCGATAAAAGGAAAGGGAAAGTGAGTGGTAACAATGTGATAAAGAGTGCAAGTGCAAGAAGGGCAATCAGAAATGGAAATGAACTTAATAATGAGGAAAGAGCAAAACAAGTGATAACGATAGCAGCAAATATAGCAGCACAAGATTTTGTTATTTATTATATAATCGAGAAACTACGCTCTCTCTCTCTCCCTCTATGACTTTCTTTGACGTGGAGAGAATCAAAAAATTGGTTACGCAAGGGTGCGACTACTGTCCAAAAATTCCCAATAATGAAATTTGGGATACAATAGTGAAGTAATCGAATCGAATCGAATCGAAAGTGTTAGCTAAGTCTTGCGACTGCAGCTGATTGCACTACGCGTTTATTGCATTAAATAATGAATGTACGACATGTAGAGAATTTAAGATTAAATCTCACGACCAACGGGACTCGTGGCATTATTAGACTTTTGATTTCAATATTTATAAAATTTTTTAATTTTTTCAATAAATTCCCTCTAAAAATTTCTGATGACCATACGATAAATTTTATGGTAATTTAGATAATTATATATCTAATAACATGAAGAGATCATAATGCCATTTCAAGATAATTCTTTATTTTTGTATCCATACTGTATACGCAAACTTCAGACGCTCTAGAGTCAAGAGTTTTATCTATTCGAAAAAACAAATTTTGGAATTTTCATCTAACGAAAAGTAAGAAAAACAAAGTACCAGAGTCCCGTAAACCGAAAGTTCAGTGGAATCGGTTAGACAGCGAGCTAGTACGAAATACGTTTCCGTTTAACATTATTGCATCTTCTACCGGAAACGACTGGATACTGCTCATGCCTTAACCGTATGTATTGGAGGTGTTTTTGGGGAGAACCCTTCGTGCATTGAAGAGAGGGGGAAGCGCGTTAGAAAAGCATAAAATTCGCGCAATCGGAACCCGATTCATTTTTTAAAGCGTTCTACGATCTTAATTACGCACAATTCATCATAGCACGTCACATTCATAGAGGCATCTCTGTAATTGACTAGTTCATCATCATATATATTTTGTTTCTTTACTCTTATTTTCACAATAGTAATTACCTCTTTAGCTCGCTACAACATTTATTGAGCGTGATCTTAACATAGATAGGCAACGGTTAGTAATTTACTATATTTAATATTTTTTTCTCACCATTTTTTTTCTCTCCATTGTTACGAAATTTTTACACTATGCAACAGACTCTACAATTGAGCGAAGCGAGAATATATAGACAATGTGAACATACAGCCAAATCGGAACGTTTCTACAGTCATAGAATAAAACTGGTGACGAATAGATACCAGTCGTTCTGACAGACACAGCCTCTGTGTCTCGGTCAAATGCATGTACATTTCCAGCAACGTTTTCATCATCATGAAAAATCTTAGTTTCCTCGTTTTAGGTATTCATTTTTTTTATTGAGTAGCAAAAAAGCGTATTTCTAATCACAGCTCCTCTGCTACTGCACAATTTTATTATATATTTATAAATTTATTTAACCATAAGTAAACGCACTATCCTCAATCCCTACTGTTGCTCTTCTTCACTTTCCTTACTAATTTCCTACCGCTACGCTTCTTTTACTCGTTAAGTACAAGACTTTACAACGTAAGCACGTACAAATGCACGTATTGCTGTAAAGCGTCTAATCAAGTCGCCCAATATGCATTTGACCCAAGAATCGTCAGACGACGTTCGCAAAGCTGCGAAAATATTGCCTCGGCTCGGTGTGTGTCACTAAACGTTCTGACCGAGGCTAGAAGAGTTTCCTTTTCATTGAATGATTCAACGCGATCGGAAGAGTTCAACTGGAGTTCACGTAGGAGGTTCGGACCGATATAGGTAAAGCGATGCTCTAGGAATGCGGCGTGAGTAGAATGGTCGCACGCGCGTTTATATTTTATTTTCCTCTATCGTATATTTATTAATTATCTTCCTTTCCCCTCCCCATGTCTCATCATTTATCTCAACAACCTGCGTCCTCGCTGCTCAGAAGATAACGTTAATCATCGTCGTCCAAGCCAAGTAGTTCCGGCGGAAGTCGTCTGTGCCGACAGCACAGGGTCACACAAAGAACTCGGACCGCGAGGCGGAATTGGGGACTTAACGTTCCCAGGATGACAGCCTTCCAGAAGCTGTTCGTCACGCCGAACCAGACCACAGCGAATTGCAAGAATGGTACCTGGTGGTGAAAAAAAAAAAAGATAAAATAGAAAGAGATAATTTCGTGATATGCTGAAAGTTTAAGATAATTCGGAATTGTTCAAGATGCCTAAGAGTACCTGGGGCGGTCCATTAACCACGGCGTAAATCTTGAGTCCTGCGTACGGTGCCCAGGATACCCAGAAGACCATCACCAGAACGAAGGATACGATGTGGCTTGGGTTACTCAGGTTCTCCGAGAGGGCGGTTGCGTATTCCTTATCATGAATCGGCACGCCGGATCTCAACCTCCTCATCATTGAGAATATGTAGAAGTAAGTATAGACGATGGTGATGATCGAGGGACCAAGAACGAGAATCGAGAGGGTTACTGTATAGGCGGCCATGTTGCCCCAGTCCAGCATGCAAATGAACGCCTCATTGTCGAATTTCGCCTTGTCGAGGCCAAGCAAGGGCGGACAGCACATCATTGCCACGCTGATCCACGTGAAGGCCATCCAGCACTGACAGCGAGTCTTCGTTTGCACGGTCTCGTATCGCAACGGTTTTCTTATAACATTCAGGGACAGAAAACATCCTTTAATTTGAATGTACAACGTGGATATTTTATTAAGTAAACTAAGGGTACGTAGACTATTTACCTGATAGCAAGATACCGATCGACAGAGATCCACATAAAAGTGTAGACCGAGACGGCCCATAGGGTGACCTCAAGGTAGCCGACAAGACGACATAAGGGTTTGGGGTATGCCCAATCTCGTATCAGGGCCGAGTGTACTGAAAGCGGGACCACTAGCACACCGCAAAGAAGGTCTGCCGAAGCCAATGATAATAAGTAGTAGTTTATCACCTCGGAGGGACCTATAAATAAAAAGTTATCGCGTTTAATGGCTTTCAGGTACTTTAAACAAAGAAACCTAGCATATAGTTTTATCGTCATCGGATTAGTTTGTTACCGCGGTAGTTGAGGTAGGTGGCGATGATGAGAAGATTCGACATGATGATGGCGACGCCGACCACAGAGATGAGGCCCGCCTGCATGAGAGCCTCCAGCGAGTACTCCATGCCGCAGACCATTCGCGCTGCATCACCCCACTCGCCCTTAGGTGACTTGACCCTTCACCTCTTCCTCTATTTAGCCACCTCACGACGGCTTCCTCTCCGTTTTTACTGTGCTTCCAGCTGCAAGCTTAACCACTCGCCCTCTCACCCGCACGCCTACTGCAAGCTCGATCTTTCCCACGATCTTCGTGCTAGCTACTTATGCGACGGCCAGTCTTGACCTTCGAGACTCGCTGGCGATCGATCCCCGGCTAGAGCTGCAAGTATAATAAAATAAGAAATTTAAAAAATTGTTAGCAAAAAAGTTATCGATCTAAGCATATATCCGTGACCCTTATACGTGTTTTTGTCGCGTAAAGAAAAATTTTTTTTTTTTACATAGACTCAGAAATTTAAGTGCCCAGAATATGTGGCTCAAAGAATTTTTGAAAATTCATTAAATTATATTATGGAGCTGTGAATGACGTGATGCGAGATTGAATAATAAGTCAAAGCGGGTGGGTTTCGGCTAAGAATTTGCCTTTGATGGTTTTGCCATAGAATCTCAGTAAGTATGATTAGGGTAAAAGTTTAGATATGTAAAATTCGCTAATAGACCGTGTGTTTTCAGTTTATTTCGTCTCTGTTCTCGATATTTTACTGAAATACAACAGATTTGTCACTATTTAATGTGGTTACATATAATGTACCGAAAACATACTGAAGATATCAGTGAAATCGATCCGCCAGGGACAGCCCCATTGTATCCATAAATTAGTACAAATTGCTGAACAGCAAGAAGTCTTTGAGAAAGAATAAGGTCCCCTTTATAATGCAGGCTTGGTTGATTAACAGTAAGTGACAAGAATTTTGTATTAAACGTATGAAAGATTGTACAAAGTACATTAAACACTTTTTTCTAGAATCAAATTTTCCAAGTTTCCAAAAGTGCTCCAACACATCTTAATTGAGCAATCGCCATGACATTTGATAAGACATGCACAAGAAACGACTTTATCAGTTAAACAAAAATTATTAGCAAATATTAACGAATTTTTTTATAAACAAAAAGCTGACAAAATTATTGATCAAGCACCAAGCTTGGCATTGATAGCTTATTAATTAAATTCAATTGAGTTTCCCTCTTAAATTTTAGTTCAGTTACTACACAATTTCATATAAAATAAGAATATCATTGATTTTCAAATTTTAGATCATCTACCTAGGGTCAAGGACTTTCATAAACAAGCAAATTCATCGCTGACGCACCGACCTTCATTGTCTCCCACCTACATTTTTTTAATATTAATATTTGTTTTATGGAATAGAGATTACTTAATGAACACATCAAACTTCAAAATTCCATATTTAATAGCTGTTTCGTAATAAATTCGAAGAAATCATCGATTTTACGAAATTCACAGCAATCGACGAACAAAGTGGAAACACCTCGTAAGTTTGCGATCTGCAGCTTTGTAGTTACAATTTTTTTGATATTTCAAATTTTCTTTTCTACTCATTTTTTTTTTGTAGATCCGTACTTGCGGGTCACGTAATAACCTTGAAAAATCATTAGGTAGAACTTATCCGATTTGCGAAACCTTCTCTTGTCAGTGACTTAAATCAGATGTTCGTGCAGTTAAGGAGTCACGTTTCTACTCTTTTTTTTTTTTTAACGTAAACTTCCACCACCCTCGTGAGAGTTCCTCATGTAAGCCGCACGCGTCTCGCGGTATCGACCGCCATTCATAATTTAGCTGAGTCGATCCTGAATGGGGTATATTATGTACTGTCGCATTCACATAGGCTTGTGTACTAGTTCCTCGCAGTGATACACTTCGTGGCCTGAATTAAAGTAGATCTTCGATTACGTCACGATAGTTACATTCTCCATCCTTGTGTTCCTTCGTTCTCTATTGTCGCTTATTTGCTTTTCTTCTGCTTTTTTTACTTCATTTTTTAGAAGAAGCCTCATAGCCATAATCTGATCAGCATTGTGCAATAAGACATTAGATAATGTACCCAGGCGATTATGGTAATGTGGAGTAATACAATAAAATTCCTTCAAAGGAGAAAAAAGAACAGCATTTTCATTTTAACCTAAAACAATAAAAAAAAACATGAAACTGATATTGCTCTTTAGTGAGAAGGAAATAAGTACAACGAGCAGAATATGTTTAGAATTGTCAGCTACGATGCTTGCTCCGAACGATTTATGCTATTATTAATAATGAGCTTAACGACAGGCCAAATTAATTTACTAGAACTAAACGTAAACGTTATACTACATGGTGAATGTGGATTAATTCAAGCTATGTAACAAAAATATAAGTTGGCTTTCCTAGTTATTTCTTTCTTTCTTAAGAAATATATTTCTTATAATATTTTGTCATCTTCTTTAATTTTTAATTGTTTAAGAATTAATTCTTAATTTTCCCTCTCTATTAACACTAACCGTACCAACAATTTATAGCGGTTAAACAGCCGGTCGTGGTAGATAAGGGTATCGTATGTATCTTTATCAGGATAAACGAAAGAACAAATCAAGTTGGATATTGAAAAATTAATTATTTGCATTTTATAGAATAAGTCGTGAAATCAGAGAGAAACAGCTAGGACATTGCATGAAGAATTTTTAAAGAAAAATTTCAAACCGACCGTTTGATCGGTCGTGGTACGGTTAGTGTTAACTACATATCTTTTTATATATTCAAATGCATAGCTACTTCTTATTTTTAAGTTCCTCTACGCATATATTTCGCTTAATGACACACAATATAAAGTAACAATGAAAAAGATATAATGTAACAGATGATAAATTCTATTAAGCTTTACCTTTTTTAGTAATGCCCATTGCTTTAAATACTATTCTTTTATTGTTACCTTATAGTCATGTATTTTCTCTCGTGTCTAATTCTAAAGATATGAATCGTAAATCTAACAATCGACTTCACCAGAATTCTACTTGTTAACAAATTAACTAAGTGCATGGTCTATAACTCCTGTAATATAGAAAATTTGCAATTGAATAAAATAATCAAAAGGCAGAATAAAAATGAATAATCACGTGACCAAAATAAATATAAAATTATTACAGAAATTTAATGTGTACGTTGGTAAATCATAGGGGCAATTGCAGTTTCAGGTATGCAATACCAAATTGTAAATAATATTGAGATAATAAGAGCACTGTAGGCATACATTATTTTGGTTAGTTCCGTAACAGTGAATGTGATAGAAATAGATTAGTATTTGAATTGAAGCATGGCCCTTCCATCATCCGGTTCAAATATTAGTCTATTTTTCTCTTTGTAATGTTTCAACTAATGTTGGAATTATGACCAGAGTACAATTGATCTGCAAGTATGATTCGAATTCGAGAAAACTTTTAAAATAAAAATGGACTTTACAATTTATTGTGACTCCTCGAAAAATCGTGATATATTTTTTTTTCGAAAAATGCTCGCAGCGCTGTTAGTACGTTTTGATGAAATGTAAAATAATACTAGCAGCCGTTCATTTATACGTTCGCAATGCATGAGTTATTAATTGACAGAATACGCAAAACTGATTGTTCTATTTTATAATATTATCAATAACTTTATATATGCTGAACTTATATTGGGGCTGTCCGGAAACTTGTTCCGAACACACTCTGAACTCGTTAAAAAAAAAGCTATAACAGTCGTAGTAATAACAATTAAGGCACTTTCACAGCTTCGTCGTACTAGGCCCGTTTTCTTCAACGCGGTTCGATGCATTAACTCCGTTTATCTTTAAAACACAAGTGCCTGATTGACTAATAGCATAGGTAAACCGAGTTTATGCATTGAACCGCGTCGAAAAAAACGGGCGCTAGTCGCACTAGTGGGATAACTTATAAAGCCAGACTCCTAGTTGATTAAAATTTTAATTTTGATGGAGTTCGATTTTCCGAGTATTCGACTAGTACGATTAGTCTGGCAAAGCTGCGAAGGTATATTTAGTGCGAGAGAATTCAGAGAGGGCTGAGTGCAAGTTCACGAATATCCCATAGATTACACTGTAGATTGTCCATAAAAATAAAGGACCTTTTTCATATATTCTTACAAGTCCATACGGTAGCCTAATGGTAACACTACGAAAATGAAGAGTATACAAATAAGCTAATAGCGAGTTCGACTAAAGCCTGTTTTTTTCAACGCAGTTCAATGCATAAACCCCATTAACTTGAAAACGCAAGTATCCGATTTGCTACTAGCACAGTTAAACCGAGTTTATGCATTGAACCGCGTCGAAGAAAACGAGCAAAACTCTCAACTCTTTACTTTACAGTATACCCTAATGACGTCATTTTCACAATACTGAAAGCTTATGTCGGAACACAGGATCTGTTTAACGAACAGTTCGTCGAGTGTTTACTATAAAATTCCGAGTTTCATTTTTTTTTCCAATAATCTTTTCAAATCTGCTTTCGGTGTCAATCGTCTTATTAATTACCGTTTACACATACATACGTATGTACTGTTTTTGTTCTATGAATTAAATTTAAGAATTTAAACGGTTATATTTCCATAAATTAGCCATTTTTCATATTAATCTACCCCCCTCCTCACCATTCATAGCTCTTATTGATTCTTGATAACGCTACTTGACAAGCTATCAGTTAATCAAAACTGATCGAACTTGCTTCAAGATCCCCGGAATCGTAACCCCGTTCAACAATATAAAACGTTAGTTCCCCGATTGTCCGACCTCGGCGCCATACTGCAGCACGTGTCCTGCTCGGTCTGCCTAAATTCTAATAAGATACCCTAAACGTTAATCGAGATTCAACTGCATATATAACTTCCCTCTCCCATTTGCTTTAAGGCAGTAATATAATCGGATGTTAAAAAAGTAAGTAATAGCATGAGGAATTCAATGATACGACAGCGAATAAAACCTTCCAAGGGCTCGACAACAACGTGTGTTGGAACATTACATGAAAAAGCGGTTTAAACAAGCTAAACGAAGCCTCGCCGTAACGCCAACGTATTACGGAGTTACGTTATTATTTGTCTAACCGCTTTAAGGATTCATTTTCGACGACAGGTGACACGCGACACGCGACTTTTCTCATGACTGTTTGATACACTGGGGATATTATCGATCGACGTGTTTATTTTTGCCTTCATTCCCTTCAACCCTATACCCTTTACCACTTCCTTTCATCCCTCCGCGCTGCTACAGTTATAATGGCTGACATGAGCTATCCCGTACGGTAGGCCCATGATAAGCATTCCAGTCGATAATGCAGATCCCTTTCTTATTATTCCTAATAAATGTCATATCTTTAGTTAGCGCATTCAGATCGCAAACAAGGAAGGGTCCTTCTCTTAAATATAATGCTTTTGTGGATTTAATTGCTAGATTCGTTTTGGGGCATTAGTCACGCTTCTGTCACATAGGATTTAAATAAGCTGAACCAGTGATATGCTAGGGTTAAAAGAAAGAAACGAATCCGACTGATTGATCCTCTTTAAATTCTGTACGGTGGAAACGTGGTCAATGACTTTTTCCACAGGAGTCGCAGGAGTGTTGAACTACATTAGGTCTATTCGCGTTACCTATACTTTCTGGAATTTTCGAAAAATGCAAATTCTTATTGGATGATAATTTTAAGTAATCAATGAGAATCTGCATATTTTGAAAAGTGTAGGTAAGGAGAACAGACATATTGAATGTGTACAGTGGAGGCCGGTTATTACAGCTACGCTTATGCCGATCGACCGCGTGTTTCATCCTACTTGCCCCCTTAAGTTTGGTAAGAATATAAATACATAACTTCATATTTTCATTTTGCTTAATACGTCGTCTGTTCGGTACGACGTTATTTACCTGCCCCTTGAATTTTGTTATTAATGAACTCCACTGTATATTTATAGTTTTCTGTTATATAGATATACAACGCGCGTATTTTACTCATGAACTGCGGTGGAAATATAGTCATTGAATGTTAAATTATGTGACTAAACATTTTGTCGGTGAAATTTATGCAAAGAAGATAATGTAAAAATGAAGATTAAATCTGCTAATACTAATGGAAATATTATTCTTGCATTTTTTATAGAATTTGTGAAATACTTTTTATAAAGCTTTTAAAATCAGATGATCAATTTTCCTCTATACCCACGTTATATATAGAACAAAGAACAAATACGGTGTATGTACTCTGCAAAAGACTCAGATCACCCCGATGGTAACGCGAGATAATGGAACTGAATATAATTTACGCGTTTGGCAACCTAACTGGACAAATGCACGGAAGTGTTGTACGAAAGGTTTATTTTTCGTGAATTAATTTGAACGATCTTCATCCGAACGAATAATCCACCGGCCCAAGCCCAGATCTAGGAAGCGGTGGGAATTTTTATAGGGACATGAAATTTTGTCAAGACTATCAAATCAGAATTTTGTTTTTTTTTTCAGTAAATTTTTTTCTCCATTTACTCAAGATAACGTGCACGAAATAAAAAAGTAGAGCTGACCGAAATCAAATGATTTCTATTTCAACATTTGTGAAAATCATGGAAACTTTGATTTTATACTGTTTGTAAAACCAGTATTTGCAAACAATTTGCGTTTCAAGAATTATCGAATTTAAATTAAATTTATACGAAATTGTCGTGTTACAAACAGATCATCGGTTGACTCGACCAGAAGCTTCAGTCACGATCACGGTAGAAATAAAAAATTAATTACACAAGCTAATAATTTCCCACGCTCCAACCAATTATCTTTAAGTTTTCTTCACGTGAAATTGAACCAAATAAATAATTTCAACACTAAATGCGGTTACCATAATATGAATTTTGTTCCGAACCAAAATCAGGTTTAACTCAACAACATGGTCCACGCGATCGAATCAAGCATGAATTTCATACTATACAACATAAAACATCGTATAAGCAAAGAATTTCGCATTCATCAACATATAAATTACAAATTCGAACATACGAACGGATCTCCCTCATGTGAGAAAAGCAGGATACAAATATCTTAGAAGCATAGAAAAAAGAATTGTTCGTCTAAGATATTCTAGAGGATCTACGGCCGCCAAGTAATAGACACCGACCTCAAGGACCCTCATGGCGTTTACATTACTTTCCAAAAATGGAGGATCAGACCTAACAAAGCTTTCCTCGACTTAAAATTCGAACACGAAGAAACAACGAAGAAAAACTGACTCTGCCGGTCGAGGAATTCTCGTGCCGAAACAAATAAGTCAGTGTTTCGAAAAACACAAGATAGGGTTATACCCCGCAAATCCGGACCGAACACAATACTTGCTACGGAAGTACGTCGCTCAAAAAATAATTTGCTGGTTTACCAAATCGCGTCAATTTTATGAGCCATACAGATAGCCCATGCCAGAAAAGCACATAACTAATAGGCCCGTACTTCAACCACCACCAGGAAGCTCTCCGCGTAATCTCCACCAAATAATAGTTTCCTAAATGAGTAAGAAATCCCTTGACCATGGATTTATAACTCTACTCCAATTCCAATTTAACTTTGATAATTTTTCGCAAAAAATTGAAGATGTCCAAACGTCCAGGAAAAAATGAGAAGCGATCCTCACCCTTAAAATTTCTTAGACAGCAATCACATCACATAATGATAATGACCCTCTATCACATAAATTATTGGTAGGCGATTGGTCCTGTGGACCGATCTTTCTACTCAATCAGGCTCCACGTGTGAATTTCTGACCTAGTTCTCTAATTCTTCATTTTCTAAATAGTAGACAAGCTCGCTATGTCCTTTCGCCATTTTTCTCAAGGGATATTCCACTTTCTCTTTCGTAAATCCTTCTCGATCCCCTTCGTAGGTTCTGGTCCAGCGGTGACCTGTCGCTGGCTGCTCGTGTCGTATCGATGAGCCTTGCGCAATTCCTGTGTAGTGGTGTGGCCATTATCACGTTGCGCCCTCCGTCGTTCGCCACAGGAAGCTCTCTCGTGACGTCGCCATTGGCTGCAGCTCTCCCAGCTGACTGACGGCTCTCGTCTGCCTCGACGACTCAGCGAACGAGCGCGTGTAACATTTTTGGCAGCGTTAAATGAAACAAAATAAATTAAGATAGATCTCAATCGGTGTGTAGTGGCCCTTGTGATAGGTGGTTCCTCCCTGGATGCGCTTAAGCATAGCCCAGCCTCGACCGAAAATCCCTGTTTCCACCGAGGACAAGACGGGTGAAAATTTATTACGTGACAGCACATAGATATAGGATCGAGATGCGAAACGAGATGGTCGTGAAATACGAATCTCAGAGCAGAGCATTCATTTCAGTAGGTTTCTTCCAGTGATTTATGTGTACGTCTGTACTATATGTGTTCATAAAGGTGTGTTATTAAATCCATTAAATCATGACCACGTCCCTCACGAACTCAACCTTAAAATTATGGCAGCCATAACAAAGCCGACGCCATTACAGCGTCAGCATCCTGTCTCCCTACCGTTTTATAACCATTGTCCTAGGGCAGAATTTCCTACATTTTTTATGTCCCTTTCACGCATATAAGTGACGTCTTCATCAGTTTACGTAATGGCTATTTGGCATGATCGACTTTGAATGTAAATAACGTATCTTCCTGGTCATAAATGCATAGACAAGTACAATGCCGAGTAATAACTTTTATAAACCAGTGAGAGAGTACTTGAATTTTACTTTCGAGAGATGAATTCTGGAAATTGTTCTCAAATATCGTCAACGTCGATTTGCGAGAACACAGAAGCTTTTTGCCGAGATAACCAAACATTTGGCCAATGATCTGCATGGCTTGATAGTGGCCAGATCTTGCTCTACGTATACGACAATGCAGGAATTACGTTAGGGCAGAGATGTAATATAAAACAAGAAGGTTTTACTATATTACAGAGAGTAAGTGAGTGGCTCGCCAACTGCGGCTATTATTTCTAAATATATCTCCATCCAATTAGTTTACCTTTTCATAATTGCGAAATCATGTAGACTAGGTCATACTATTTAATTTACTTATAGGTTATAACTAAATAAATTGTTTTATTTTTAAATATCCCAGATAGCACATAGCTACTCCATTAATATTCTACAAAAATATTCTTCAAGAATTTCAGGGTGGATAGAATTTTATTTGTTAATTAATTTTGAAATACTCACACGGGGTTCATATATTGGGTTAGCCAAAAGCTCTGTTACACTTGTTTCGAGATGTTTCTACCAATTTTTCAAATGTTCTAGACTTTTCAGTAGAGGGTACTTTTCATAAGCGGTACGTACCACTCGCCTGAGCGTTGGCGAACTATTGTAGATTTTAATTGTGAATATGGTAGGTATAGAATAAGAGTTGGAAAATAAATAGAATACAAAATTTCAAAAATTTTTATTACAGTGTAATAAAAATTTTTGGACCAACCAAACATATTGTAGGAATATGCGACGAATGCTCTACTGGAATATTTTGTGGAATTCTTTGAATACTATTCATAAAACGCTCTGTAGATAGTTTTATGAACATACTAGTTGTTTATATTATTATAAGAATTTTTATACACATTTATAGTTACGTATAAAAATTTATATATTCTATACAGTATTCATAAAATTTGCATACATTACTTATAGAAAACTGTTATGTAGAACGCTCTATGCATATAGTACTCAGAATATACATTGCACAAAATGTAAATTTCCCATGGATGAGTACTTTTACAATTCTTCAGTGGGACTGGTAAAATGAAGTGTAAATTTATTGTTATTATTATTATTTTATTAAAGCAGGATATTTCAGAAAAATTAAGCGATTTGACAATGTTATTATTATCTACCCACTGTTAGTGGATAGATTCTAGATAAATTAAATTTTTGTCTTTTAAAGTCAATCCACCTGTACTGTTTTCCTAATTGACCAGAAAGCGATCTCAATAAGACTCGTTTCATCACATTTTTAAAGTTTAACCCGCCGATTCTTGATAATTTCTTTCCGATAAATAAAAAACGTTGACATCTTACATAATTATATAACCAAAGTTATAGTACGATATTGCAGGTATTTACACATTGTTTAGAATTTTTTTCAGAAGACAGAAATTCTCCAATTACATGTAATTCCTTATTTGTCAATGAAAAGGAAAAATTTCAAAAATTATCTTTTCGTTTTACTTACGGATTTTGCTTGGCGTATAATAGCTAATACAGTAGCTAAGTCATTAGGCACTTGCTGAGATTTTAAATTTAACCAGTTCTGCTATCATTAATTCAACTTGGTATCTGCTTCTGAAAGTTTCCATCTGAAAAGATAAAAGAGGAAATTGTAGTTATAAAAATAGGTAGATAGTTATCAATGAAAGGAGATTGATAATAGTAGATAAGTGAAATTGTCTCGGTCTGTAATTAA
Organism: Cephus cinctus; assembly: GCF_000341935.2. Taxonomy (NCBI): domain Eukaryota; kingdom Metazoa; phylum Arthropoda; class Insecta; order Hymenoptera; family Cephidae; genus Cephus; species Cephus cinctus. The sequence continues at coordinate 299,848 of NW_014333006.1, forward strand.
AATGTAGAACGTTGCTTGAAATACCAAAGTTACATGTACCTCCTCTTGTATTAAACAAGTTTGAATGATAACTGACTTTGGTTTGTTTAGATGCTTCGAAAGGACTAGAGTGTTTCATCGACATCTATTATTGGCATTTGCGAAATGCTTCCAAATATAGACAAGAAGTACGCTTACTGTATCATCATTGTCGAAATAGCCTATTGCACTGTAAATGTACTTTACCAAAGGAATGTTTTCTACAATATTAAATCGTCTGTCAGACATCTGTCAAACTTGTGATTATATTCGTGAACTAAATAATTTCTTGCTTTTAGACTATAAATATCTTATTTTCGGAATTATTGGAATTAGCACATGGAGGTATACCTTCAATGCATAATTTTTTATATAAAAGAAAAATGCATCAGAATAACAATGTATAGCTTTAAAAAATTATGAACCCATCTCTATACATATGAACATCAACCGGTGTATAGTGGCCGTGATAAACGTCAATAACGCTTACGTGTTTGGTATATTCTGCTGAAGCAGAAAGAATGACGTAAATTTGAATTCCGGTGCTTTTGCTTAATCCTAATCCCAATAACAGTAATTAGTAACTCAATTTTATGAATGTCATTATCATTAAAAAAAATCCAAAAGTTGTTTTACTCCTCTTTTAAACCCTTTATATACATAAGTACCTGGTTTAACTCTCCTACAGCGTGTACTTTTAGTTGTATCAAATACTGTTCTATGGTCACCTAGTAGATTCGAATGAGTCAGTAAAGTTTTCCATAAACTTAAAAGATTTTGAAGGGCCTAATGATTTATCTTGATTTCCACCACCCATGAACGCCAACCGTGTCGAAAATTATTATATTCGTTTTCATCTGCTTTATTGATCCCAACGTTATTATTAGTATGCGAGAAATTCTCAATGTTTGTATCATGAAATTTATATTATATTTATACATATTATACTCTAACCTTATTTTCGCTTGAACTATTAGAAATCTGTTGTGATCGATCAGGATAAAATTCTTGTGGGTACTGAACTTCATTTAAAAATTTATAGGATGTACTTCTAACATCAATTGTTATTATGATACGTTATAATTAATTGGCATACTTTTGCAAATTTTAATTGAAAATTTTTAACATTGCTAATTCTGCAAACGTATTAGTTAATTTAGCAACTTTTTTTTCTGTATCAGGAACTTTTAGATGCTTTGTATTTTGGCACTGTGTTGTTCCTTCTGAAAGGGAATACTACAAAAATAATTTTATTAGAGATACAACACGCATCACCTACAGGCAGTAATAATTATTCTGGTACTAAAGATACTTACTTTTTTCTTCTGATCTTTTGGATCAGATTATTACTCAAATGTTCACTTGTATCGAACCACATAAAGGCACAGTACATTAGTTGGGAATAATTAGAAACAGACTACGTGCCACTCTGGTACACGTGACGACATTTGTTTCCCGCTCTGCGTACGGCGCTACCTGATCCACATTGTCTATGTTCCATCAGAATCAAATATTGAATGGTATGTTAAATATATGAAAAATATTAAATATATATTAATAGTTATTAATTTATAAATTAGTAAAGTATAAACGTACATACCATGTATTTTATCAGATCACAAGACACTATCATAAAAGTTCTTTCACAATTAAAAAAAAATCTAAGAAAGATGTGCCCTCGAGATTGCACTCGGATCTCACAGGATTACTCGAAAATTTTACGCACAGATATAGTTAATGTTAACAATCAATATATGTATAGGCAATGATGCTGGTACTGAGGTAACACATTCGTATCACAAAGTTTTAAGAATCATTGAACAGCTACGCAAAAGGAATATTCAAAGAGTATTTGTAGAAATATCTGAAAAACTTTTTTTTCTACACTAGGCGTCAATGTGCCATAAATTTTCGTAGATCGTTTTATAAGTATATTTTGTCAGAAAAATATTAGGTCATGTAACGAATATTCTTAGAACACTGTGTGCTATCCGGGATGCATTATTAAAACTAGGAAATAAACATAGTAAAAAAATTCATGATGTAGCAGCAAGAGCTAGAGATTCGGGAAATCGAAAGTACCGGAATATCTCGTAGAAATAATTTAACACTTTCTACGGTGCATTTGGAGTCATGATTGATAAGAATAACGAAACAATTCATAATAATCCTGAAAACTGATAAGATTCCAAGAGTCACCAGTCGGGATGGCCCAGGTGATATTACAAAGACTTTCTCGGTCCACGCAGCATCCAACCTCCATGTTATAAAACACTGCCATCTTTAATGGACATATTTACCGGAGCGCTCGGGTCTATCACGTACCTTTTCGATCTCATCTTGCACCAGGAGCTCACACTGTCGCGCCACTGTTTCACAATAATGATGACGGCACCCAGTGCGTCGCCTCGTTGTCCTTAAATATTTCACTCGCGCGAGAATTGCGGATCTGCTTTGCCCTGACAGAGGTCGCTCGGCAAGGGTAGTAGATGTTGCGCCCGGCTGACCAGCCTGGGTGTCTACTACTGCCGACCGTGCATCCCGACGTCCCGGGCGTTGAGGCGTCGATGCGACGATGACGCTTGCGCGCCACCCCCGAAGCCACCCGCTCCACCCGGGCAGCGTATTGGCTATGACCGTCTTACAAAGAATGCTGGATGTAACGAAGCTTTTTAGAATTTTCCCATGGAGTCTTGCGGCGCCTGGGCACGTGCTTCGCTGCACAGCTGGATAAAGGTTGTATCGATATTGGAAAAAATCCTTGGGAAATTTCTAGGGAAATTATAAGAACGACGCTGGGCGTCGATGCAAGTTCACTGTCGATGATTCAAGGAAACATCTTCGTTACATAAAAATACTTAAATGCAAAACTGTTCCTTATTATAAACTGAACGGTCAGTCTGGCAAGTGAAAAATTCCTCAGAATAATTTCTAGAAAAGTCACTCTTGTTTTTCAAATATCTAATTTCAATTGTTGGTCCGGTGACCTCAACAAGAACAAAGTAACAGTTACGTATCAGCATTATTAAAATGTCCTATTCAACTATGTAATGAAACACCTCAAGCACGCAACTGTTATATCCCTGAATAAGGCATTTTAACATTGTACCTGTGAATGTTACTATGTCTTTGCTTGGACTATACAATACATACAATATAAAGTCTTTGATTCCTCTAGTACCTTTGCGACTTCATGACTTTGTCTTAAACGCTGAAGATACAACAGTAGTCTCAGGACAAGTAGATCCTACGGTGAGAAAGTTACAAAAGTCATCCTAGAGTACAAACACAACGCGAAAAAAAAAGGAAGAGAAACGTCTGTTACTTGAGACATTGAGACTTACTGTACTCCTACGAATACACTACGCATGTATACTGTACGAATAGTCAGTTAACAAAGTCGAGTATGTAATTTTGCGACATTAATGCTGTTTCTATAAATTCCGTGAAAGTAAACACCGTGACGCTAGAGGTGTGTGCAATTTCTTTTCCTCTCCTTTTTTTCTTTCTCGTCACGCCACAATAAACCTTGCAGAGCACGATCACGTCAGGACAGTGGGTACCTAGTGAATTACGACACAAGCTTTTACGATTCTACCGTGAATGACTGATGCACTCTCATTATCAATACCACGACTAGGCGAGGCTTATAAAAACCCTGATAACGTCGAATTCGATTCCTTTAAAATCTATTGTCATCTTACTCCGCCCTTATCACCATACTAATCACTGCTAACAAAATCTATTTTAAGGGTATCGAATATAAGACAAAAAAAGTTCTCTGAATTTCAAGTTGATTTCCCACACACCACTGTAGGATGTTGCCGTTAATTTATTACATATGGTAATACGTGTACGTGTGTAAATACAAACTTTGCATACAAGCAAGGGAAATTTTACAAAGTACGTAAGAACCTCGTTACCTCGTTATCGTCATCGGTGAGAACTTCGTGGGCACGAAGAATAGACTTTTATATTATAAATATATAATGCATATATACATATAATAGTTATATAAAATATACGTATACATATATAGTTACGTAAAGGCGCTCGAAGCCCATCAAGTCACTGCGGCAAACTACGCCGAGTTCGACGGCTCGATAGATAGTATGTATTATTTAGAGTCGGCAGGGGTGCTCGCGATTATAGACCACCGACCAGGAGAACTTCATAGAACATGACGTTAGAGCTTAGCGAAGCCTCATCGGAACCTCGCTCTATTCAAATCGAATAGACCATCCTCGACAGGGTCGCCGGATTGATTAAATTCGTTATCAGGCTGTGATATAGTTAAGCAAACTTCTTGTAATTTTGTCCCTTGGCTGGATACGCATGAGAGCATGCGATACACTGTAGATACGCGTGAGTACTATTGATCCATTGTAAATATAAAATTTGCCATTTTCTTTCATTTCGATAAGTCATTTTCATCCTTTACTCATCTGCCAATCCAATAGCTTTTATTCCTTCTTGCGACTGTCTCCAAAGGGTATATTATTATACTGCAATTGGAGCATCGCTGATAGGAAACTTAGGAAAGCAACATTGTCTCCTGTGATTTCAGTTAAGGAATACTGCCGCGTGTGTGATTTTAAGGAAATAGGGTGGGTAGATGACGTTGAGAATGTTTGATAGAGATTTGAGAAAAAAATTGAAAAATTAAATTTTTTCTTATTTCAGGAGAAATGTTGTCCTGCAGCGGATGGGACGCGAATGAGAAATGTAGACGCGAGTGTAAAAACCTTTGGAACAAGAAACGAATATGAATGGTATGACTACTGGGAATTAATATCCTGGTCCAGAGTCTACTGAGGTTGGGAATATCGCTAAAGCTACGGCGTCCTAGACCCTTTGAACGCACGCGACGTTTATTGATCTGGCTAGCGAGAAGAGGGCGCCGGGACGCCGAAAACTGCGCCCGGCTTCGCTTGATCTACGACACGCTCCATCCCCGTGAAGGTCTTTATCAATTGACTTCGTGTCCTTCTCAGAACGAATGTGTCCTGGATGCTGGATCAATGCGAGTTGGACGATTTTAAGAAAGTCCAAATCTTCTATTAGAAATGATAAGTCGTAGGTAGTTTGATTTTGTTTGTTTGTTTTTCTCTCTTTCTCCATCTTTTCCTTTCACGCTCACAAAAGGGGGGACGCCTACGTGCTTTGTGACAAACAATAGGTTAGGTATGACTGAGACGGCGGTGACATCACGCGGACATAACTAGTATAAATAAGCGATTTCTTGTGGGATTATTTTTTACAGGATTCTCCGAGCGCTAATTCACTTAGTGCCTCTTCGTGACGACCGTCTTGTTCGGATACTTTCCATAAATTCTACCACTTCTGGTGACCCTGTAGTTGACCTGTTGGCTGACCTGCATCGAAGAACTTGAAACGTGAAGTCCGTCGCCGGTATAGAGACGCTTGACACGTGTCTTTATCCCTGTGCTGTGCTTTGGATGAAGCTCCATCATCGGACTCGATCTTTCTCTGGCCAATTTTGAATTCGGAATCGATATGGGAGCAACAGCTTTTCGAAAAATTCGAAATGGCGATATTGCCAGGATAGCTTTGGCTAGTCGTCGCCTGCAGCGCCACAGTAGCACAGCCGTCGCGAACCATGCGAACCATGGTCCAGCTCTAGGTCCTGGGACAGGTTCCCTTGACCAGAGAAACAACATCTACGGAATAATTAAATAAGTATTATATGAACTAGTCAAAATGAAAATCTGAGTGTTTCATAAAATTTTTAATATACCAAGTATTAATTGATTAGCCGAGTTTCGAAATTTTGTCAAAACAAAATAAATAATTTAATTGAGTACAATTTGAATTTTTTAATAATTTTCTCAACTGATTCTGGATTAGCTGTAAAATATGAATGTTCTCTATAGGTTTAACAGTTGCGCAATGGGTATCCTCCAGGCTTTGGCCGGGTTTCATAATTTGACCTATTTGGCAATAGCAGGAAGTCCTCCAAATGAAAACTTTCCAGTAATGGAGTTTTACTCCGACTGACCTTATAGATCCACTCGTTGGCGCGCTGCCTGAAACCAAGGGGTCGGTCGACGAGTCGAAACATAGAATGGCCGTGAAAATGACTCAGAGAACGGGACCTGAAGAAGAGGAACCGTATTTCATCAGGATTCGCTCTGGGGCCACTGGAAGCATAACGTGGCACTCCTACTGGACGATTATCTTGAGTAACTCTTGAAATCTCTAGATACCAGTTTCCTGTTCGTTTTCGCTATTCAAATTCGCCAGCTTGCAAAACTCTTGGATACGCTTTCGTATTGGTACAGCTTGCACGATAGGGATTCTGTCTCTGTACGTGATCCTAACCAAGAACCTCTCTGTCACCACTGACAACTTTCAATGGAGAATCCTCCGTGAGCAATATCCGGTTTTTGCATATCCTCTACGGCGTCAGTTACTGGCGATGATCTTACGTCCTTGATGGTACGTGTACAGGGTTAGCATCCCTTCTTGATAAATATTATAAAAATTATAAAGTACAAAAAATGTAAATAACATATGAAGCGGAAAAATTTAGACAAAGAATTGCCGCTCTAGTTGACTGCTGTTGACTGAAGTTATTTGGGATTCGTTGCGATGCGCATCCGAAGCTTTGTGACAGCTCGTGGCAATCGATTCGATTTATCGGAGAAAAGGTTGAACACCGATTGTCGATATAGACACTAGTTTCGGAATTGATAACGGCGTAGATTGTTACCTTTTGATTTTATTTCTTGAAGAAAGTAACATAAGTAAAAGACTAATTAGGCCCGAGGCTTGTAGAGAGGCATAGAGGCGTTTGACCTAACCTCGAGCTCTTTGGAATTCCCGTGACGTCACGGGATCGTGTCAGTGGGTCAGAACCTGGATAGTCGACCCTGTCGTGCAAACCTTGCAGAAATCACAGTGGATGCTTACGAATTACGTATACCTGTGTCGCAAATGGTTTTACATAATTATGAGAAATTTGTAGCAACGCATCTCATTAAGTTGCGAATTTTAAATAGTGTCAACTAATCATTTTGCAGGACTATCAAAGATTGTTGATTAATTTTACGGCTCAAATGGTTGTAATTACGAAACGTGTATTTAGTCCTAGTAATCATATTCGGGATACGAATAGCATTGAAACGAATTGGTTCTAAATATATTAACGTTATACTCAGATAATGCTGAGAATAAACGTTGGGATGCTAAATTCATTGAGTAGTCGGTTATATGATAAAAGAAAATAGAGATGATTTGTTCTGAAGTAAAAAAAATATATTTACAAAAAAAAGATATAATCATTTTTGCAATTGTAGAATTTATTCTGCAATAGAGGGAGTTGAAATTATTTCTTGCACTGATTGTACTGTTATCTGACCGTGTGCATATCGCAATGCTATTTGCTTGATGGTTTTTCGCAAATAATTTATTTCCACTCGAGGCAATTGCAGACCTCGTATACCATTCCATGAGAGTAAAACATCAATGAATTTCGCAAATAACAGGATTTTTATAGAGATTCTTTATCCACATTCTACAAGATTAGCAATCACTTTGACAATTTAGGAATAACTTGACCAAAACTGAAAGAGTAATCCGATTTGAAAAAGTTGTATCAATTTGAAAAATGTGTGAAAAACTCGTTCAGGTTTGGATTAAAATAGCAAAATTAGCGTAAAAGTGATTGTGAACTTGCAAAATATTCGCTGAATTTCACTATGAGAAAGAATCTTTGTGATAATCCTATTATTTATTATTTTCATTGACATTTGACCCGTACAGTAAATCCTGAGTCCCCTTAAAGATGAAACAGGAAAAGCGAAACGAGAATTTTATTGATTAGAAATACAGTGCGCTTCATATTCAGCTTACAGATGCCTCTAATTTAAAAAGAACCTTATGCTAAGCGTATAAAATATCTCTTGCAGGATTTCTGCACACAATTTTCCTGTTTTAATTAAAGAATCTCCAGCATGCGTTTTTTTATTTGCTCCACTCTTTCAGATTTACTCTGCTCTGAAATGAAATTCTTTTCCTCTTGCCAGAGAGAATGTCAAAACACATCGCTTACGGAACAGATACTAATAGGATATGTCGTTCTCAGACAACTTCACAGATATTGAATTCTCCAGTAGTTCAGTGCAAAAATCTTTCTTACTACTGTATATACTATAGGTGAAAAAACTAGAACGAACTTCGAAATTCCCTGATGCAGGGGAAACCGTTGTCAGTTGAAACACGGTATCGAATGAACATTTAATCTGCCAGCTATTGGGCAATGAATAAATTGCAATGACCTGATCAACTGTAATGTTGTTTTAAAAAAAAATCTTACCAAAATTTTACAAGAAAATTTTGCATCATCGGTAACATTAATTAAGAAAAATACGTTTGACTTTCATCCCGCACCAGTCTCAACTAATAATTTATTCGATTTTGAGATTACGGACATTACGCGCGTAACGGCTCTCGCTTTCAAATGCCTGTTTCTTGAACACCCGACAGTACAGCGTTGTGTAGATGGAAAAAGGCAAAAAGTACAATATAAAAAACAGAGCACGCAATCGTCCCATCCCTACAATGTAGATGATAAAATAATCATATTAGTAATTGAAAGCAATTTATTAAAAAAATGAATAATGAAATGCATATTAAATAATGCCATGGAACATGACACCTAGTTCTATTTTTTTTAATCACACGTTATATGCACTTGGTCGCTTCTGAATCACAAACCCATAATTTTTTAATCTCGCTCTGTATAAATAAAGTTAATACGAGTAAATGAGTATATAACACATTCGTGGATAAAAACCAATTGACACAAACGTTCATTATTCGGTGCATTATGTTTATGTATATTCGTATCAGCAATTCCTTTCAAAAAAATTCCCACATTCATCTTGTTTATCCCAAATGCAATGAATACAAGTGAAACTTGAAGTAACAAAAATAATTTCATATCGTGCTCAACTGAACTTGAACTTTACTCGATTGCTTATAAATGTAACAATTTCAGAGCTATATAGTTATATCGGAATACATATTGCATATTGTTCCATATACAGGCACGAAAAAAAAGAGTGGTCGGAACAATTGTCAAAATGTTGATAACACAAATCCCAAAGTTTTCATTCCTGAAAAAGGCAATTTGATCGAAATCCTTCCATTCAAATAATTAAATCGAACGTCGCCATGTTTTACCATAGGAGTTCCTTACATGTACAGTTTGCAGTATACTGGTTGTATGCGCATGCGCATAGTCGCACACAAAAACCATAGGTGTACACGGATACGCAGGCGCACAATTTTCTGACAGCAGGGGTATACCAAAAAACAAGTGCGGCAACGGCACTCTAGATGAAACAAACTGTATATACAGAACTGACCAAACAACCGACGCTTGGAAGTATGTACTGGCTAACTTATTGTTGCAATTTTTTTTCATATTTCACCTTTGAACTCTTAAGTTTCTAGCAAAGTGACGTGACAACGCTACTTATTCACATGAGACTGTGGATACCATCTGAATGGCACCAATTGACCTGCCGTCGACTCACCTTCGACCTTCGATCATCTAGTAGGTTTCCAGGTCTGACGCGTTTACATACGAAGGTGAATTTCTTGTGTTTATTAAAAAAAAAGTTCAAAAAACACGGATATACAATCCATTAAAAATTGCCTCTCCAGTCGCAATTCATGTTTCGCACTTGATTCCCAAGGTACCCCAGTCCATATTGGATTTATCGTGCTGCTGGATACTATTGATGACAGCCGCTATTGCCGCAGATAGTGTTTGCCAATCGTTAACCATCGATTGAACGTTGAATCGTGAGGCTACGATAAATCGACATGGAAATCGAGGTAAAATCGACGATTTCCTACGGTCTAATGAGAGACGCCATCGATCCGCTTGCGGATTACTGAGCGTAGGCGAGCGATTCTTGTTCATGTTTTCCTTATATTTTATTTCTCTCTTTTTATTTTTCTCCTTGCTCTTCCTTCTTCTCGTTCCTCGATCTATTCTCAAGTTAAGAGACGCGATTCCTCCTCGTGTCTCACGGAGAAGAAATGTAATCAAGATGATTGTGTGCTCGCGTGCACTGCTAGCTGATAGTTCTGCTTTACGTTTAACAAAGGTTCGTACACATTTTCTGACATGCATGGACTCTATGATAAGCTCGCGTACTGTGCCCATTAGGTATGACGTTTTGATTTAACAAATTTCAATTATTTTCTTATCAAATACAACATACATAAAGCAGATGGCACGGAAGGTTCCCTACTCTCCGAAATGTTGAGCGCCAGTAGTTCCAGGAGAACACACTGCCTTTGCTTTGCATATCACAGACTAACTCCCTTTTGATTTTGTCCACCGATCATGGTCAAAAATTTCCAATTCTTCCCGACTCAAGTGCCGACCAATCCGGTAATCGGTGGAAGGTCCACTCGATGCTTTGATTAGTCAAAATATTATCAGCCACGACATTCATATATTTTTTATATAAAAAATGTAAAAAATATTAATCCGGTTTTAATAATAAACATACTTATTGAGATGACAAATCTGAGAGAAGAAGGAATAAAAAGAAAAGCAAAAGATGGGAAAAGTCATAAAAACAGATATTAATGTGAATAACAATTGTATAGGTTTGTATACTTTTGGGATATCAACTCTAACAGTTATTCTTTTATTGTTACATTTCACACAGCTATTACTAAGAGTATATGCTATGTCTGATGTAGAGTAGAAACTGGACAGTGTCATTTCATAATATTTTTTTTGTTTCAGTGATTTATTTTACCTTGACCGGATATCCGCTCTAGGCTTTAGGTTTATATCTATATCTGCCAATTGTATCTGTTGTAGTTATGTTAATTGTATACGAATTGCACTAGAATATTGTCAGTAACGTCACTACGATATTAGTTATAAAATTTGCAATCTGACCATGTGTGAGATGAGTATATGCAGATTTTACTGTTATGAAAAATTATCTGATGATCGGCCACCCGACGGGATTAAATTATTGCTTGAATATAGTCATCGAAGCAGATTTTAAAAAATGTTAAAGATGAGTGGAGTATTTTGTCTGTCGTCATAAATTATATTTATACTGAGAACCATCAAGATTGTTATCTTGCTCTTGTCTAGGAACAATAATTTTATGTTTCGTCTTTTGGTATTAGTTTTTTGTTACCTCTTCTTTTTCTTTTTATCTACTTCTCAACTTGTTTACACACCATTGAGATCTTCGTATTTCCATTCTGTTTGCTTGTCAGTATGGGAGTGAGGCTATCGCAGATATCTTGTGGCGAAGATAACATCTGAACAAGTTCTAAGATTTGCGGTAGGAAAGGAACAACATCTTCTCTGCCTATGCTAAAAATACAGGTTGATTCAGTGACAGTGTAAAAATGAATGAATTTTCAAATGAAACTGCGACTCGAATGAAATAAATAAATAATGAAAGATGTCATAATTTATCATTAAGATTGAACGTACAGTAATAATACTTACTATAAAAAATAATACTATATAATAATTACTAAATTACTATATAAAATAATACTATATAAAATACTTACTATAAACAGTTCAAAAAACCTCTAAAATGAAGTAGTCTCCATATAAATCTGCTTTACAAAAAAATACAAAAAAAATTTACAAAGGACTTTGTAAGGCAGTATTAAAAAGAATATCGAAAAATGCATCAATACGTATCAAAAGAAGCAATCGGTATTACCATCCGTATCGACTGAACCCAAAAATCGGACAGCCCTAGTAGAATTTCCATTATGAGTACCCGTCGAGGTCCTACTGGTCCAATGGGTACCCAGATGAACCCTGGACTTGGCTAAGAAAAATTCTGCCAGGTAGTGTCGTTCTCAATAAATTTTCCCTATACCTATACTCGGCACAGTATTAAGGTAAAAAATTCTCGCTTATAAATTGCAACATCCAACATCATAAAAATGCGTTCTTCATTTTTTTCCAGATTCCAATATTATTAGGCAATTGTGAATCATATCTCATACGCGTCTTAATGTGGCACCTTTATCATCGCGAATACACATATAGGACAGTTATTGCCGACAGACGGAGCATTGTCCTGTCCGCTTGTGGCGAAGCGATATACACGAATAACCACATGTGTACGGTAAGGTGGTAGGTGGTAGGTTCGAAGTAAAGCGTGCAGCAGCGAGTGGGGCTCTCAGAGAAAAAGAGAATCAAGAGAGGAACGGTGGGAGAGAACGAACAACTCAAGCACGTGGAGCTCCGTGTCTCGTTCAGTAGTTCTCCTTACAGCCTTCGGACAATTTCGTAGCGAGTAACTGACTGAGGATTTGAACTTGAAAATAAATTCGGCCACTGACCTTGATATTTGGTCGAGACAATTTGAAACTGTGAAACCATGTGACTGTAATTGGGATTTTAGATTGCGCGAATACAAAGATATTTTATATACGCATAAATAGGTGTAAAACGTGCATAAAATATTTAAAGAAAAAAAAAAAAAAACAATGATTGGCCGCACCGGAAGTTTTTTACTCCTCGTGATTGTTGCTGTCATTTCCGGTGTGACTGGTAACGTTCTAAATGATCCTTATCAGCGGCTTCCGGCTCGTGAAAATTCTTGGCCGAGTTTTCAGATTTCCAAAACACTTTTGGCGGCAAGACATTCTAGGGATAGTTTACCCAGTGCGAGGCTGGATCGAATGATTAAGGCTCATCCACAGGATCGGACGAGACTTCACGTTGAAAAGGATGTTAATCATTCATATAGAAACGCGCAAAGTTCAAGTTTTGAAAAGGGATTTGAGCAGCCTTCTAGGACTGACAGATTAACTGCCGTGGCTCGATCTGAAGGTGCTGGGACCAGGGCTGTTGCTTATGCTGGTTATCATAGCAATCATCATCAACATCATCATCAGGGGAGGGAATCGTATCTACAGGGCTTTCAAAACGCATCTCCTGTACAGGTGTATACGAAACAACACCCTGGGTGAGTTAAATTATTGTAATCGATAACCTGAACATTTCGTGATATTTAAATTCCTCTATATTCTGAGAATGACAGTTCTGATTAATGACTTGTCGTTAGACTTATTATTTCTCCTGTACAATTCTGAGTGCGCTTTATGTGCTAATAAATCATAGTATACATTTTTAAGGATAAACTTGAAAGGCGACTATATACGTGTAACTCGATTAACGTTACATAAAACAGTATTCCGCACAGATAAGATTTATGACAATTTTCGACTTATACGATCATCCGAAAATTAACGAAAATATTTAAAAACAATATTAAAAGTACACTTGCGATATTTCACCGATCGAGCAGTAGATACTATGAAATCAAAACTCTCTCACTCGATTTCTCTAACACTACAATTTCCATATTTGACTAAAAGTCTCGTTAATAAATAAAGATAAATCAAAATAAAACATCAAACGTTAAACCGCCGCGTTTCTATACTAGGTTTGTAATAATTAAAAAATAAAATCCATCGGATTATATCCACTCGTACTCCATCTCTATCGGCAAATCAGCTTCATAACCAAATCTCACATGAAATTTCTACAGCAAACGTAAAACTAAAATTATTCTCAAAAAAGAACCTCCGCTCAATAAACGTCATTACCATTGGATCAGGATTGAGTGAACAGTCGCATCTTCTTACAGCACTGCATTATTTTCCATGTAAAACATATTTGTCACAATTACAAATTTTCGTTTAGCCACGGTCTTTAGCCCACTGCACAAAGAGCCCGCGTAGCCACTAGAATAAAGGAAGCCGTGTTCACGCAGCCACAAAATCAGCAAAGCCCATTGCACAGAAGCGTCGCGGCGAAAAATGTAAAAAGTTTAAAAGAAATGAAGGCTCGCAAATCACACAGCTTCCACGAAGGACACACGAGACTCTCGAATCACTATTTCGTCTGACTGCAATTCGGTGGGTACGTACGGTGCTGTTCCATCGAATCGGCACTCAGGTTACCCAGATGTGTGCCTCCAAGTAAAAATACTGTAAACCTGTCCCTTAACGTGTGTGTACGATGTTTTCATGTACCAGCATAGACGTACGGTTCGCATACTGAACTCTGCCTGCATTGAGCATAGCACACGTTATACGAGACTCTGGTCAATGTGCGCAACAGTGCAATGTCTTTGGCGCAAACGATCCTGTTGTCCATTATAACAGGGCGCGATACGATTCCGATTCTCTCTAGGTGAGGCAAGTAAGTATATCTGTAGGTACATATATATATGTATATACGTGTCGCCGGATACACAAAGAAGGCTACGCAGCCTCTTGAGCGGAATGGCGATTCGCGTTGCGCGCCGAGGGTTAAAAGACCACAGGGTGACTTTCTAAAAAGTGTCCCCGACAATGGGAGAAAGCCTTTCTCTCACTCACCTTTTCATCGTTGAATTGCACTGGCGAACGACGACGGCTGCGTCGAGAATCGAGGAACTCTCCAGCGAGGCGCGGCGTCCTCGTCTCGAGGTGTCGCAAAGAGTGAATGCCAGGCGGGGAAACGAAAAATAAAAGGATAAACAAAAGTCCATTCCGCAAATAGAGCGGAGTACTGGAGCCTCCGCTCCCACGATAAACATAACACTCTGGGACATTCAACCCTAAAACCGAGACTGGATGTTCCATTTGCGCGAGATTCGCCAATCGGACCACGTGAAAGTGCATTTATTTTTCTTATGCATTTTTTCATTTTGTCGTTACTTTTATTTGTCAAATTTGAAATTTTTGTATAAGATGTTACTTTTTCCACCCGTTCAATCTTTATTTGACGTTTGACCGTGCTTATGCATTTTGCGTAAATCTCACGGTCGTCTCGTGCAAAATTTTCAGGGACGTATTTTACGGAATACGGTTTACTTGGATGGAATTTGAGGAATTTAAAAGAAAAAGAAGACACGAGAAGCGTTTTGCAATATTAAAAAGTGCATTACGGCTGATCGGGGGGATCGAATAATGACGAGAAGATTTTAAGGCGGAGATCGTGAGCCATGTAAATCCATTAACGTGGAATTTTATGAAGAGGCATGTACGAGGTGAGAGGGTCGAGAGAAGTGGGCGTAGAGCGTAGAAAAAAATACATATAGATATCTACGATAGATAAGTACCAGATGCATCATTAAGTATTTTTCAAAATTTTTATGATAATTAAAAAGAAATCACATTTATGCGATTATCACGAGCCGCTAGAAAAGTCTTTGGATTGAAACCACTCGTTCACCCGTTAGACACGACAAAGCCAGCCGGAGTGGACCTGTAGGCAAGAGGCTGCACTGCACGGTCCACTCTAAAAAGAACGGCTGAATTATTCGCAAAAAGGCGTACCAAACGCACCTCAATCTCGACAGAAACACGAGCTTTTATGGTAGAGCAAGAGTACGGACTATTTAAAAAAAACCGTCAAGTTCAAGTGCGCGCGGGAAATTCAAACCAATCCGCTCAGTCCAACAATGAGAAACAATGGACTGATAACCAGGCGGAATTGAAAGGGTCAAGAATTCACCTGGACCAAAAAGACCATACGAGAGACCTATAGGTACCGTAACGATACCCAGTAAGCAACATTAAACTGGAGCGCAATCAAATAGACATAAAATTTAAAGTAGCTCTCTACTTTACCGACCGTCCAGTACAGAAAGGGATAAAACTACGCGTTGTCTTCCAATCGTTCGACCGAGGTGCATTCTCAATGCAAATAAAACTAATCGATCTTCTCCATAGCACTTAGACAAAAGACAGTGTAGATGCGTCGATAAAATGATAACGAAAATTACGTGAACGATACGACGGAAGGTAGCCGGCGTATCATAGTGGTAATAAATTGTTCCGCACGACTTATTGGTAGCGCGTAAGCGCGTAATTACTTCACTTCAGCATCTTCGGAAACCCCTCATCAAGTAATTTTGTAATTTTGAAGCTTTGCCGTTCGATCTGGCCCTGCGGCCTTCGGCACCGATCATTGCTATACGTGCACACGTACCTATCTGCCTATATCTACCTACTCATGGGTCGACTGGACGCATCCGACTACCTGTACCGCCGTAACGGTCCGAACCTGTCAGGTAGCAGCAGCAGAGACTCCAAACAGTCCCGAACCAGTTTGCGGCAGCAGCTCGGCCGACGCCAAAATTAGCGTTCCGTATCATCGATCAAAGTGTGCTTGCTATGCCGTGAACATTCTTATTCGCAAATAGAAAAGCATCGAATCGGACGCGACAGTACAGAAGGACCGCCATGTTAATTCCGCGTAGGAAAATAAAAGATTTATAGGTTTATATTCTCTGGTAGGACGTCGGCATGTCATCTTATGAAAAGTATATTAATGGAAGAGGGATTGTCTGAGATTGAGGACGAAGAATAAATGTATAAAAAAATGGAAGATGGCTACGTTGATATGTTTTGAAATTCCTTGGATGCGAATAGACTGCAGTAACAATGCCGCCGTTTGCACAGCATGCAGTCCTGTGATCTGTTTTGTTTTTTGATTCTTGAAAATCTTGAATACGCTCGCGGATTCTTGCTTGATATTTATTTCCTTGGCAATTTTAATTGATAGGGCGAAATTGCGTTTCATTTATGTGCAACGGCAACGTGTTTTATATATTTAGTGCTTTATTTCTCCATCTCGTACACCCTTTTATTAGCTCGTGCCGGTTTCTTTTTATCGCCTTGGGAACTGCACGTTGCGCTAACCCAATATCCGCGCTTCAAACTCGTTCGTTACAGCCATTCGATGCTGTAACAATATTAACGTGCTGAGATGCTTGAGAATTATCACTTTCGAACGACCATGTCATGCGTGATTAAATCATTTTCTAATTAACGTTTAAACTTTTAACTATCGAACGCGCATCTATCTGTAGCTGTATTGTAGAACAGTTCAAGCGGATCGATATTAATGGCAAAGGGTTTACGAAGAGTAACGCCATTTACGAAGGGCTGAGAGTTCGTTGATTGACATTTCAATTTGCAAAAATTTCCTTCAACACGGTTCTTTGTTAAATTAATTAATGTATGCGACGTCGGAAATCGGAGCTGGGGTAACTGCAGCGCTTTTCAAATTTATCTTTACGAGATGCAGTTGGCATCAATGAGTTTATACTGTGGCTAAGCATCATGATGCATTTTGGGAAAATGACGTTTGACTGTATTGTTATTACGATGAGCCAAGTTAAATTTGTAAATTAGTAGACGCATGGATTATAGATGCAATATTAATGCACGATAATTATATAGGAAAATTCATTACTGTGACATAAATTGAAGTTCGTACTTTGGATTATGTATGAGCAGTAATTTTACTTAGTGCAATAATTCTGAACAACCTTGTATATATCGCTTCCTAGATTGTTCAAGCTGAACACATCACGTGAAGTTAGGGCCTCTAGTTGGTTCCTATGAAAGAGTCCAATTCGGATAACTTATTTATGTTGAATAATTTTAATGTGTAATTCCTTATCAGTGTGACAAACAAGGATGCTTAAGATAATAAATTATTCATTTATTATTTTACCCAGAAAATAATAGCGGATTCGTATACTTAAGCAGGTGAATTGAACAAACAGTTATGAACAAGTTACAAATTGCTTTTGAATATATTAGCTGATTCAAAATACTTCATTCAAGAGATCTTCCCAAGGGATACAAAATAAGATCTGAATAAAATTACAGATAACCTGCTCCACGTGTGATCTTGGCAACGTGCAAGAAAGACTTTGTAGTACGTTACACGGTGACTGTTTTTGGACTCGATAAATTAAATGATGCAACAATGGAATAAAAATAAAAATATTTTTTCGAAATATTATCTAATCAAAAGTAATTTATGAAACAAGAGAGTAGGTATGCGTTATATGTAAAATTATAATGTCAAACAATCATGTAAGAGTGAATTAATATAATTAACCGTGACCGATTCTTTTTTTTTTTTAATCAACTACTAAGAGCACAGTCTATTTTTATCTGCTTACTGAGTGACTGATTTTATAAACTAGACTTTGGTTCTTTTTTTGGTATTTTTCGTTCTTAATTTACCTACAAACAAAATTTTACTTGAGCTACGTCACTTCTCATTACCTTCTAGCTTGCGTATAATTCGCGTTTCTCCAGACTGCAAGATCGTGAGAAACTTCGCAATTCGAAAACGATCGCTTACAATTAGTCGCGGCGATCGTCCAATAGTAATTCCACTTAAGCGACAGGGAAAAATGAGGTGTCATTAGCAGCGAGACTGCATTTAATCAACTGTCCACTTTAAATGGTAGCCAATGACCGTCAAAAGTCAGCCAACACAAAATTTAACAGGGAAATCATTATATGATGCATGCAAGTGGCACTTAAATATTTCGTATAATATAACTGTTGATTTTTTACCTAATTTTTATCCGTCACGATGACAACACTCGAACAGCATATACATACATTTCCCGTCAAGAGCAAACAGTCCTCCTTAAGTCGTGGCGCAATAACAAAGTCGTACGTACCGTTCTTCTCATTAGTTTGAAATGTTTAATTATACAAAAATCATTTAATTTATAGTTAAACCGGTGCTCCGTGCACTTTCTATTTTACAAGTCATCGCCCAAGTACCGATATTTCGTAAGAATGCGCGCGCAACATCGTGTCTGCCATTCGCGACATTAAGCCGAGATTTAATGCAGGCTTTATCGCGGTTACGTCCGGGCTAATGCGAAGGGACGTTTGTTACACTTAAACCTTATTAAGGAATTGATTTATGTGCCTGGCAAGTACGAAAGTACCGAGAGTCTTTATCACGGCGCCACCGAATCTGCGATTAAGTTAAGTTCAGGAAAATAAAGAAGTACGCATCCTCATTAGTACCGCCGTGCACTGCGAGAACTGGAAACGGCCATTGACCGTTGACAGCGCCATCCAGGCGTCTTGACGCGCAACTAATTATTTGAAAAGTCAAATACCTTCATTCAAAGAGACATACTATACGTATTACCGTTAGTGCCAGCGATAAATTCGATAGAATCGCCCCAATAAATCACGCCGGGTTTATTATACTCCATAAAATTCATCGAGCAATTTGCTCTGTTTCTCCTGGATCGTTAAGAATTCTCTCTTTATTGACCATTCTCACAATTCTTTCTTTTTCACTGGCTTTATTTATCACAGCACAACACGCCATATCGGACGAGTCACGAAGATACGCGAAATCCTAAGTGGACTTATTCGTGTGTCATGATAGTACATATGGACAATATACATATATATACCCATATAAACACACACCTTCCTACATTTATTTACGTATCTCTCCTTCACTCTGTCTATCGACAAGAGACCCGGTGCTCTATGGGCATTGCAACTGAACCAGTATTCCCACGCAATTGTCCTCCAGAGCGTGTCTCAAATTCTCAATTTTCAAAGGTCTGGATTGCATTTCCTGAAACTGCCGTACCGTACAGCGCCACCGTCGATATACATAATCAAAAAGCATATGCATATAGATTGACGTGTTATTCGAACTCCAGGAAAAAGATCGTGCTAAAGCTCCCGTTTAACAGCGCCGATTATAGAGGCGCACCAAGAATACGTGGGAAGATAAGAATATACGAGATGGCACAATAATATCGTCGTTCTACGAGAGGATGGACATCAGAGATTACAAGATGGGTCTTGTGCGCGCATATAATATGCATAGTCGAGATTCCGAGTACTCACGTAGGATAATAATCTGCTGCTACTTGTGAGAAGATAATCCTTAAATAAGAAACGTTGCACTCAGATAGAAAGAAAATATTGGAAAATTGAGTGGAGAAAAATAAATTTTATAAAACTTTATGCGTACGCATGCGCATAAGCGTTTAAGAGCAATACAATACGCTTGTTGTTATCAATTATGCTTTTGATCCGAAATAATAGTTTCTCTGTATGTCTTTAACCCACTTTCATTATACTCGTTAATAATGTACAGCTCTAATACCGAAAGAACTTGTTTTCCTCGACTGCCGTCCGAAAGTACGTTGACTTCACGTTAATGAATTACATTTTCATGACAATTTACACACGACAAACATATTATATATCACTGTAGCAGTTAGTAGATCATGGTTGAACGTAGAAACTGTTCCTTTCTATTTCCTACGTATGAGATATTGTATATTGCGATAGGGTATAAAAAATTTCTGATAATCATCCGAATAAACAATGCAGTATTTTGTAAGTGAATATTTTTTTTTTCAAAATTACTCGTATTCCTTTCTACGTATTTTTTTTCTTACTTTCCTTTCGGTTATTGTCGCCATTCACCACCCTTAATTCCTATTTCCACCGTTCGAACGAGGCCGAATCATTACGTTCCAGCTTGCCGGTTCTATTTTTAAGTCCGTCTTTTAATTGCTCGCGCCAAGGTGAACGTTCGGCTCTCTTTGTTTCGATTTACTCGATTCGCAAGCGGCAGAGTGCATTTCTACGTGTTGCAGGACTCGCACGTATCAGCATACGTAAAGGTATACCTGCGTGGCTGTATCCATGAGTCAGAGGGAGGCCACGTAGGTATATAGAATCCGTTGTTGCGACAGTTAACGTCGTGTCGCGTTCCGCAAACATGACAGGGACACGGCGAAACGCAATTTTCTATGTCCTGACGATGACGAAGTGGTTCTGCCAAGCGGAGTCTCCCAGTCTGCCTACCTTTCGGCCAGGTCGCCAGTTTCCTTTATTTTATTCTATCCAACTCAAGCTGGACTCTCCGTATCGGCATCTTTCCTTCTCCCTCTCGTTTTGCCTTCCTTCTCGTACACTTCCCAGTGTAACGATTGGGTCATTCCTGGAGACACTGGAATCACTGTCAGTCTTAAATGCGACACCGGAACCCGATTAGGAAGGTGGGGTAGAAAATGGATTTAGAATACCTGATGAAGAAGGCTCAGGGGACATCGTGGAGACTAATGGCGTATTATCGTCTGTAGGTTGTAGTTTATTTTTCAAGTTTCTCATGCCGCTCATCTTAACTCTGCGTACAGCCTTAAGGACCATCCTGTCGCTCGCTTCTTGCTACCTTCAGGATTTACAAAAGCTGACAGTATGATACTGATTGTTCCAGGAGGAGAGTATGCACGAGACAAGCTCCAAGTGCTGTCGCGCAGCATCATCGAGGAAGGCAGATACGGTAAGTAGTAATGGAAAAAATATGTGAACTGTACAGTCTGATAGAGAAATTTTACCAAATAATTATTCATTCCTTATGTAGAAGCGTTAAATTGTTTTTTTTCTGTTTCCGGGAAAAATATGAAATTAGAGTCCTCTATACGGAAGTGTCTTCTGGTTTTTTGTGCTGTCCTGGATGGACGCAAGTGACGCGGTTCAGTTTTGGCTGCAACAAGCGTAAGTACAATCAATTGGAGTCCCAAGTCGTAAAATTGTACTACCAACATTCATCGTTTTCGTGAACACCTTGTAATTCATTACTTCGCTATTATGTTTCTACTTTGCCACAGCCACTTGCTCCTTGCCCTGTCTAAACGGCGGTACCTGCACTTCACCAGGGAGGTGCACGTGTCCTAAGGGTTTCACGGGAAATCAATGTGAGACAGGTGAGAAACCTCTAAATTATAGAACACGACCAATGGCCAATATTTGAATTTCACACAAAACAAATAAATCAACAACCCACGACCTGGTATACCAAAGTCCAAAATTAACCAACAGTAATCAATTTAATTCACTAAAATTGCCATTAAAAGCAAACTCATTATTTTGGTATAATTAAATTTACATATCAGATCCATCTGTATGCACATAGCTTATGGGTCTCAGACTATTAAAAGATAGAAGATTTATGATGGATCACGTAAGACAGCGTATGCATACAGGAACATTCTAATTACCACAGTAATCAATGACTCGGAAGATTCTTCGAGGCATCTTACGATCCGGCTACTAAGCAATATAGATATACGGGTATATGAAACACGTGGAACGAGTGATCACCACCCAGGACCACTTATGGCACTTACGCTACACTCGAACCCAGTAATCTTAGGATTATCGTTACTCACACGCGTCGAATTGGCCACCATTTTAAATCCACTTCCGTGAAACGTATCGACTTCCTCGTAGATGTGGACGAGTGCGTGACCGAGAAGCCCTGTGGGCAGCTATGCAGAAACGTCCTTGGTAGCTACGAGTGCAACTGCAGACCCGGTTTTCAACTGCAACCGGATGGTCAATCCTGTCGCAAAAGCGGTACGTAAGAGACCGTATTTGGAACGGGGAACCTGAAAAATAATCTCAATGTGAATTTTATATTTATTCCATAATGGCGACCATAATGTGGGATCCTTGCTTTTTTTTTATGTAGACGGAAATGGTACGGCCTTCGAAGCTCGCGATTTGGAAAACGACTACGGACCCACCACGACGAAAAAGCCGTCGATACAAGGTAAGCGGCGCCACGGGGTTTCACTGAATCGGGGAACGTAAAAATCTCCGATTACTACGGATTTCTGTTGATATCTGTTTGCTTGCGCGTCTACCGATTTAGCACTGGTTTGCTGGAGTTAAATATATATATTTGTATATATAGATTTGAGTGCTGAAAGTAATATAAATATATCGCATCGCGCTTGCCCACTTGACGCGATCTCCTCCTACGCGCTATACACAAATGGCTATATTTAATGTATGTCCTTGATTGCAGATAGTGAGAATGAGGTGGGTGATTCCGATCTCGATCAGGATTACGAGATTATTCTTAAGAGACTGATCAAACTGGAGAAGGTAACGAAGCGTTGGGACAGTTGATGCTTCTTAATTTTTATTTAGCTCCTTTCTGTTTTTTTTTTTCAATTCTTTTTATTACATCTTGGGAGAAGCACAATGCTATTCAATTAAATACTTTCACATGCAGCAATTGGCACGTGAGAAGAAACGGGATACTAAGAACACGGAGATGAATACGAAAATGGACATGACTGTGGAACGTATGAGGAAAATGAGCAGGACAGTTGATAACATGGTAAGAAGAAAATGAATGACTATGGAAATCATATGTAATACGCGCGTAAAAAATTTTATTGAAATTATTATTAATTATTTAATA
Source organism: Cephus cinctus (assembly GCF_000341935.2). NCBI lineage: Eukaryota > Metazoa > Arthropoda > Insecta > Hymenoptera > Cephidae > Cephus > Cephus cinctus. The sequence goes on from NW_014333006.1 coordinate 322,985, forward strand.
TTGCAATGAAAGAAATCGCATGTGAAATAATACCATAAAAATTTATATACATTCATTAAAAAAAGTTTGGCGGGGTGGGGGAGCGAGGAGTTATTGTTATAATTCATTTTATGTTTGCACATATTATATTATAGTAAATATTTTTAGCTGGTTATGAAACAAGAAATGAACGACATGAAGAACCAGATGAAGCTGTTTGAACAAGAGTCTAGGAAAATTCAGCAATTGGCAAACAGAATTGCTGAACTTGAGAATAGATTGATTGTACGGTGTTCTCCGGCTTTACCGATTAATGGGAGAATGAATTATTAATTAATAAGATTTGCATGGAAAGAATGATTGAATTTCTTTGAGAATGTCACATTTGTCTATGTATTTTATTCTTACACGAGAGGAAAGCTCACTACAATATTAGTCCGTCGACAAAACTGTGCCAGCGTCACTGCAATATTGTATTTCCTGTATTTACAAGTTTATAATGTAAAGTATCGTATTGTTGGATGTCAGTGTTTATTCATTGAATTCACATATAGCTTTGCAATGAAATATGAAATAGTCGTACATTTTGTACTGAAAAATATACATATTATCTTGTTATCTCAAAAGACCTAAGTTTAATGCTTTGAAATCTATACGATCTACTTTGCATTGCAAAATATTAAGTCTTCAAGACTGTTATTAATAATACAAGATAAACATTAATATGCAAATTACTTTTTGTCTCTTGATATATCTGTAGTGTATCAATAAAGATAAATTACTTCTTGCTTGTTTTATTTTTTTTCTCCTTTCTGGTCAATCTCTTTCCTCGTGTTTCACTTGCTTTCTTAGCTTTTGCTCTGCCTTTCTTGTGTTTCAATATCTTACGTCTGTTCATCCAGACTGGGTAATTGCCGTATTGATCACGCATGGTCTTTTTGTTATAAACTCTTGCTCCATCCTGTTCCATTACTTCAGTTTCAGCTGCCTTGTTCTTTTCTTTTGATTTCTCCTTTATCGTTCTGGCATCAGTGACTGTAACAATGAAACAAAGGTATCAAGCAAGGCTTTTATCTTGCTATGACTTGTAGAAATGTCTTGTGTAACCCACCTGTTGCAATTTCTGATATATCAGGCATCTCCGCATCAGCATGTGTATTTTCATCAATACCTAATGTTTTTTTCAATTTCTCCAATTCCTTAGCTCCATAACGTTCTCTCTTTACAGCCCTGCATTTTCTCCTCCACTTACTACGCAAGGATTTAGCCATGTCTTATTTCTGTGAACAGAAGAAGTAAATATAAAAGCAATTACATATAATATCAATGATGACTATATACTAAGGAACCATGCTTAGTAAGATACATATACATATAAATAAGATACATATGTAGGCCTAAATTGTAATTAAAGAAAAAAAAGAAGAGATAAGTAAATATTACTCTAGCAACAATTAAGACCGTCAAATTGTATGAAAAACAGTCTAAACATAACCTCCAACAAGGTTTTTTTAGTTTATACGCGCCGCTAGAAGACAAAAGATAGTAATTTTTATTTAGAATCTTACACTATACTTACATTGATTATACTAGTTGTTTAAATACTAATAAAATCAACTTGGAATGAATGTTTTTCAAAAATCAAATCAAAACACACACGTGCCAGCGTACAGGCGCTGCTAAAAGAAAGATTCAATTTATGAAATGTTGCTTCTACATCTACTTTACCATGAGTTGAAAATAGAAATTGAATAGCGTTGCCATCTATCGTTAGGTAGTACAGATAATTTCTTAATCAATAATAGAAATCCAATGCAGCGCCAATACATTGATGCAATCATAATCTTTTATAATGCGGACAACGTGAAATATATTGTATATGCACGTGCAATGATCACTCTTTGTGAAGAAAATTTTGATGAATAGAGAAGTGGAATTTAAAAAAAACATTTAATTATTATTTGCGCATCAAGAACGTTCTAAAGATGCTTTTCGAATATTTTTGGATACAATGGGTGGTTTCCAGTTAACCGAACTTGTGCCGATGTGTATCCCACTTGTGCCGACACAAAGCTACACCGTTGGTCATTTCGAAAAAATTCAGCTAGAGCCGACGAATAGCAGGTCCTTCTATCACCTAGACCCGAGAGAAGTTGAGTAATTGAAAGGTACCCAGTTTCTCTAGTAAAGGTAGCTTCAAAACTTTGTCGGACAAGTCGTATGACTAAAATATCAGAGTCCGCATTAGCCAAATGAGGCTTGAGAAATGATTTTCACTAATGAGAAGTTTCATTCTTCGACTTTTCCAACTAATGCGACTAGTCCGATAAAAATGTGAAAGCTCTCGAAAAACCATTCTACGATAACTCCGTTTTTATTCAGTATGATTTAAGTAAGATTAATAAATGAATTGCAACATTTGCGAAGGAAGAGTACGCGAATATTCTTTTCAAAGGTTACGCATGATTGGTTAATTCTACTTAATTCTGTAAGATGGAAACGTAATCAATTGCTGTGTTTACACGCACGAGTTTTAGAAAAGATTAACCAATTACGTGCAGATATTCTTTTTAAACCTTACACGTGATTGGGTAAGCCTGTTTAAAACCCGTGCGTATAAACTTAGTAAATGACTAAATACACGGCGGTCTCATTTCGGTTTTGTTAATATTGATCTAAAGGAACCGATCACTCCCAAATATTGTTCATAAGCAGAACTGTCTATGATTTATTAATTCTTTTAGATCAGTACTAACTAAAGCAAAATAAAACTATCGTGTAAACGTAACCATTGAATCGTAAGTTGTGTTGTAAGTCTTTTTTTTTTACAAGCCAATCAGAATTATTTTGTCTTGCTTTTCTCTGTTCTGATTAGATAGCAGAAAAGACTTACACCAACTTCTTACGATTTACGACTCGTTCTCGGTAGATATTCGTTATAAGTCGTTTCTGCAAGCTAATCAGAGTCAATTTCTCAGCTTTTTTTTACTGGCTTTAAATTTGGCTTTTACGAACGACTTACGAGAACGGCTACCGACAACATCACATTGAACAACAAGCTTAAGGCCGTCATAAGCCATTTCTACAAACTGATCATAGCAGCGAGAAAGTGGAGAAAATAATTCTTATATTTTATAAAAACTCACTTACGACAATCGTTTGCCGTCGACGTCATATTGTAGAACGGGATTGAATAGTTGTCCACAATAACCGCCATTAACAGGGAAAGCGGAAGTGTACTGTAGCGCTTCCTTTAAAATAGTTAAATGTAACTCAATATAATGTCGTCTAAACTCAACCCAAGCTAAAATTTAGAATTTTTTTTTTATATATTACACCATTATTAAATTACAGTCTATGAGAAATTTGAAAATGATTTATTCAGTTCAGTTTATTCAGTTTAAATATGCATATATAAATTTACGAAAACAATAAAATAAATTCTCATAAAAAATTGTATAATCTATCACATATCTACGATATTTATATTATAATAAAATGTTAAAAAAATGTATCTTGTATTAAAACAATTATTAAACAACTACAACAAAATATATTTATTAACGATACGCAATTTGCTTATCAGAGTCGGGATGGAATACCAGCTTGACATTCAGGGGACTTTCTTACGTACTAACCTGTATGAAAATGGCCCCTGAAAACGACACTGATCTCATGGCTCAATACCATATATTATTACAAACAAATATAAAGTACCACTAACATATTGGCAATGTCCAGTCTTTCCTGATAAAATATCTTACTCAAGGAATTATAAAACACTTGATATGTAGAATTACTAAGATCGTTCGTGTTACCTATACTCTCAGCATTCTTGAAAAGTCTATAATGTAAGCAAGGTAATTCTAAATAGGAGAATGTAACAATGCTAACAACGATAAACATAACATTTATTAATAATAGCAATAATTATTTATAATATTAAATAGGCAATGAAAACAAATAAGCAACAATATAGTTAACACGTTTTAAACTCTTTTTGTCCCAAAAAGTTACTTTATTCATAAAAAAATCAATTTCGCTTTGAATTCCGCAAAAACATTTTAGACGCAGCTGCCCGAATTCATGTGCAAATCTGTATGTTTACAAAGTAAAAAAAAAAACGAAGTAAATTTATTTCAACATTTTTTACTAAAAACTTCATAACCAGTGTCAATTGACCTGAAAATAAGAAATAATAAATTACATCATCCTGCAATATCAATAGCAACTATTTCGCCCTGTATGTAATACAATCACCGTTTCTAATTATATCAGGGTGTGTCAAGCTGGATAAGACAACTAAAGAATTTCCGAAAGCAATTACTCCACATCTTACGACACGTCATACACACGATAACGCTTGATATGAAAAAGCAAAAAACAGTATCATCTCTTCAGCAAAAATCATTTATGAACAGCCATAAAATCAAGGACATGTGAATCAGCCTTTATTCATTGTAATCGAAGACTGCGTCAATCAGTTCATTCCTTATCAAATTTTTATACGGCATAGTGACATTTGAGGACAGCTTATTGTACTATGATATGACTAAATAAAATTTCAATGTATTTTAATAGGTACACCGGTATCAAAAATTTTCATATCATTATCAGCAGTATCAAAATAATTAAAGAAAGAAGGAAATAATCGTACATACTTAAAAACACAATATCACAACGTTACGTCTTATCAGCCAGTACCGAGGTTATAAATGAGGACGTTCGCCTGTGTTAACGTAGTAACAATTCTTTAGTGGATGTGTCAACTTCTCATACGTGTGGGTATACCCTAATCTGTTTTCCACATTGCCAGTGAGCCAGTTCGCAATGGAAGACGTCGCTAGGTCAACCTGCGGTAGTTATGACGAGTGAGTATACGCAGCTGTTCACAATTGAAAGTACAAAATTCACATTTCTATTACAATTCATAAGAGTAAAGAAACAAGGATGATATGAAGTTTTCTGAGTGTTTTGTTCTAATATAATAATAATAATCGTGTAACGTAACTACGTACAATATCGTTATAATTTAAAACGGTGCCAATTCGAAAATCTCCAGCTGTATTGATTTCCAATTAATATCGGTGACAGGTTTATTCACTATCCATTGCAGTATATATTGACAAATCCAGTTTTCCGTATATTACTAGTCTAACCATGGTTTTTTTTTCATCTAATCAGAAATATATATCTGTACCAAAAATAGGTTGTGATAATAATTCAATTAGTGTTAATTAAACGGAACGTCGTTTAGGCACAAAAAAGTCTGTCGGTAACTCATGAGAATCACTCGAGAATAAAATTCAATTATACATATGAGTTTCACGAGAGCATAATAAACGGCCATATATTTTCGCATAATTAAACCGCAGTGGGTGTGACGCAATGTATGAATATATTAAAAAGATATTTTTTCGTTGCTCTCAAATTCTTATTGTTGGAAATAAAAATTTTTGTTGGACACTCTATCGGTTATAAAAATTACAAGAGTGCCACACGGTATATTGATTTCTTCCTGGAGAAGAAATCTGAAGGTACCCGATGCTGCACGAGATCAGGGACGTTACGCTGGTTGACAAGGTACAATGGCCTTTGTCGTAAGACTCGTAGCTCTCTCCGTTCGGTCGGCGTTCAATAAGCTTTTTATTCGCCGCCAAGATGAAGTCAGATTCTTGATTAAATTCCGAGATTTCAGTAAGATTCTAGACTCTGTGTGATCACGGTGGAGAATTTTATTCCAAAGTGACATATAAAGGACTTATTGTGGATTTTAGTAATTTTCGAAGAAAATATAGGTTTTTTTTTTATATTATCGTATATCTATCCGATTATTCGTGAAGTTTGTGATTTTAATGTAAAATGTGAATATACTAAATATTTGGTGCATTAACCCTGTATCTTGTGTGTACTGGAACAGTGCATGGCAAAATTACGTGGATTGCAATTAAACTCGATTAAAACAACGGACGCGGCTTATGTAAGAGCTAAAGTTAGAGAAGGGTGTACGGCCTTTGTATTTTATAAATTGTCGCTCACCACAAATTGACCGTTTTATTAAGCGTTGGCGTTTTTAATCTCGTTTTGTACGTAGCTACGTTGTAGACGGAGACTTGGTCCATTTTTCTTAACGATATATTTACCATTTTTTTTTCCAATTTTGGAGAAGCTCTAGAACGTGACTCACTGGTAGAATAAAGTAGTCTTGCTGAAAAAAAATGTATAGTGTTATATGAGCCGCTCAGTGCACACATCGATTAACTCCACTTTTTGAAAAATCTTAAATTTAAGTGTCAAAGCACTTGGTATAGTCATAACTTTTTATATTTATAATAACTTTCCTGAATAATAAAGATTAGCACCATTATACGGCACCATTTTTTTGGCCATTCAATAATAAGTAATTTACAATATACATTACTTCATCGCATTTCTCAACTTTTTGTTTTATGGAGTTAATCGATGTGTGCACTGAACGGCTCATATATGGATAATCGTAAAATTGAGGAATAATCAAAATTAGGATCAAAATGAGGATAATCAAAATTGAGGAATCTAACTCAGGCGAGATAAGGAGGTATAATCGGTCCACGGATTCGACGTGTTTTTTGACAGATCGAGAACGATTAACGAATCGAAAATACTCGATGAAATGTTTATTACAAAGTGTGTGGATTTGCATTAAATATATTTTTATTTTTCTATTTTAGCATTTAGTCGTATTACACTTACGGAAAAACACGTGCGATTTGCTATAATGATTGCATTGCTTGTGAACTGTCAAAAAATATATTCAACTCATGGATCGACTATAGGCCTTTGTACGACATGTATACGTCTTTTTTTTATTTAATATAATTTTAAAATTCAAAAAGAAAATAATTTATAGAGAATTCGAAGTAAAAATTCTTATGATTTAGATATATAACCTCTTTGCTATGTGAAGATATGCTGTTCAATGATGTCTGCTAGCAATGCTGAAAATTTGTGCGCAAAGATGAGGCCGCTATATCTTTTATGAATATTTAATAAATTTTATTCGCGTAAAAAAATATTTTTGGGCAATAACACAAAATATCAACATTTTTAGAATCGGATATTAATTTCTATTTAAAAAAAAATATATTGTTTATTAAAAATGTTTTTATATGACTAGGGACTTTTCCCTATTCGCTTCTCCTTAGCGTTTCTGTTAAAGATATCCTTAACGTTAATTAATTAGGTAACGTAAATAACGTTTCTTATATTCTGAAATATGATGAAACTTTTCTTAAATGGTTATTGGAGTTTAATATAATAAAACTGTCCGAACGATGATCAATGCAATTTCACCTAAACAAAAATAATATATATTTCGCTAACTCTGCGAATAATTGACGGGACCTAATTTTATTTCTAGGAAGAGCGAAAGGATGTTCAACAGCTCAGTGTCCCATGTCAGCGAATCCTTTGAGAGTCTGCCAGATATGGTGGAACAATTCGAGGTTATGAATTTCGAGTGAGTGGTTACATATTTTGAAATATTTTTTAAATCTACCAGTCGCCATTTATAAGAATGTAATATTAAATTCTCATGCGACCGCAGTGCACGTTTATTTTTGCAAGCTGCACTATTACTTGGGTGAAACTTGTATACGGAATAATTGGCAAAGTAAGATGTGAGTTGAATATAATTTAATTTGAAGTGTCACGTGCCTATAAATATTCTAGACGTTAACCACGTTTTTGGTTCTTACTTATTTCTTAAGAAGAGTGCCTTGTCAGCAATTGTAAAATTCTTACGTAAAATGCACTCCGGTTGGATTAAGATAATGCACAAATTCCATGTAATGTATAATTTTCATGTTCGAAAATTTAAGATGGCCATTTAAGCTCCCCGGTCTTCTTACTAAAATTTCCTATACAGATTACTCGAAAGAAAAAGATTACTAAAGCAAGCAAAAAATGGAAAAAATTATTGCATCGATAAAGCCATATCGCAAGCACATGTTGGTAACTGTAAACTTCAAATTTAAAAATCTCGTATAATTTGTGAAGATTAACGGCGCTCGCGCAGTAGTTAGAAACGTGTATTTACATCGGTATTTTGAGGCGGTAAACGTCATGAGATATGAATTTCCCAATAGTCATTGATAAATCATGATCGATAGCGTTGCAAATGTCACCAGACGATGGAAAAGAAAGCGTCGAAAAAAAAACAAAACAAAAGGCATTTCCTTAATCCACAAAAAGCACACGTGCTCAAAATACTTTCAGCGTCAAAACTAGATACACTTGTGTGTCGTAAAAGGAATCAACTCCAAAAATAGAAGTAAAAGTCGTAGCGATGAATGTCAAAGATAAAAGTGTATATGCATGTCCAAAAGAACACTTACGTGTAAAAAAACTACGCCAAGTACAGGAGTGCTGTGATTTCCTCTAACAAAAAGTATTGAAATCACATTATTAGTGCCAAGTACATAAGTCACTGCATATCTGCCTATTATATGATCTAGCACTGGCTCATCATTTTAATTGTATTTTCAAAAATTCATATAACGTTTTCGCTACTCTTTTACATTACTACTGCTTCCTGTAGTTGATTATGATTTAATGGTCATTTAATAATTATTAAAACTATAGGTGATTCCTTATCGAGTACTACTTGCCGGGTCCTTGCATTTCTTGATATAAATTTGCGTTCATTATGCCACTCTTTAGACTCAAAACTGTAAAAAATAATCACGGTATAAGCCAAATAATTTTCCAAATTTGAAAATTGAATATTTTCACTAAGCTGTATACCTCAGTTTCATCTGATAGGACAGTAGGGTGCTTTTTACTAATAGATTTCAAACGTTTGAAATCTATCAGTAAATAGATAGTAAATAGTAGTAATAGTAAAAAGCGAAGACGACGATGACGACAGACCTGAAATAAAATCATCTCTCTCGCCATCTCAATACACCCTGATCTCGTAAATCAGCCTCATTGATTTTGATGACAACCAATTCAGAACTTCTTTTCACACACAGCCGTTCATACGATATTTAAGTTGAAACCCAGGTACAAGAGATGCTTCGAGTAAAGGGTCTCGGCAGGCCGTGCCCTGTATGGCGGGTTGCCTGTACTTGGCGCGAGACTCGTACTACGTATACAAAATCCAGCATTCACGAATGAAATGAATTCGAAAAAAAAAAATTGATAGAAACTCGACGCACAGGTGAATTCGAAAAAGATGATAATTGTTCGCTCGGTTAAAGACTATTAATCGCACTACTTTCACTGATAGAGAGTACGGAAGTGGATGTGGTTGGAGAATGTCGACGTCCGAAAGTCGAGGCGCCGGTTTTCATCGCAGCGACAGCAGTTTTGTGTCAGGTCACTCCCGCGGCGCGACGCTTTTCGCGTTCCGCGCACTTTTCGAGTTATAATTACACAGTGGCGGCGAGTTAAAAACATTCTCGACCAACTTGGGGTGAGTACTAGCACCGGTGAACCTGTTTGTAACGTACGCACCATGAGAGGAGCAAAGAAATAACGTGACTATATATGTGTATATGTACATATGTGAAAAATATATATATCTATACATGGCGTGGGTAACTACTCGAAATCGTGTTCACATGGTGCCTGACCTGTGAGAATTGACAATTCTAAATTACTCTGGCCCATTCGGTGCTCTCGTGTTTATCCAATCTTCAAGTATACATTAAGCTCGTATGATTGTCATATGTGACTACGTGTACGTTGTAGATATATGCGTCCTGTCGTCACTCGTGAAATTAAGTGCGATGTCCATTAAGCTACCCGTTGAGTTTCCTGAAGTGGCACCGTGATAACTAGGCCACGTGGACCTTACATGACCTTTCTTAATCTCCATATACATTTAGATACAGTTTTTTCGTTCGTACTGCAATTACCTTAAGTACAGTAACAGTATGCTACGCTAATCACAAATTCAAAAAATTGTATATTCTTTATAAAAATAACTTTTGTCTATATTTTTTTGTGTGGTTTACTTGACATCGTAATAATACAATAGTATTCCTATTTCGACGAATACACGGATATCTGGAGATAACGCGGGTGATAACGCGGATATCTTTGAGATAAGTTGTAGAGCAGGTATCCGTCATATAAAAAATATTCATATTATATATTGTTTAAATAATGTAGTAAAAAATGAATGAAAAATTCTAAGATTATTTGTTAAAAAAATCATCGTGGTAATGTTCTATGTAAAAGGAGTATCTCCTAGAATATTTCATCGATACTTTTATCACCTTGTATATCTGTATAGTGGACTTTTGGCTACTTCCATTCCATACGTCTCGTAAACGAGATGGTAAATAATTTTGAAATTTTTTATCCACGATCTGCCAAAAACATATACAAAATTTAGATCTGTATCTTGAAAATGTCGTTATAATCGAATCCCCTTAAACTATTTTTTTGTTACTCTTATAAAATAATATGTATCGTCATTTCTTATTCCGTGTCCTTAATATGTAAACTGGAATCGAGGAACACGGAGTAAAGTGGATCGCACGTCTATGAAGTAGGTAAAGACGAGTATATTAATTTTTTCCGGGTGACATATCGTACATGTACGTTATATGCATACGAATGCAGGTATAAACATAAACGTATGGGATCCTGAAGAAAATGAATTGTCAACGTGAATGCTCATCAAGAGACTCGGTCGAATTCTCGCCCCAATATATATAGACAGGTAAATGAGGAAATTGATAGAAAAGGATGATTAGCATTCTTGATAGTTTTCATCCTGTTTCAAAGTAAGTTAGGTCAGGTATGCGAGTCGATCGATTTTCTCAATGCCATTAATAAATCCGAAGGAAACCTGCAAGACCAGTTTTTTGGTTTTTCTTAACGGCACAAGAATTCTCATGGAAAGCAAAAGCGAACTTTCGTCATAATTGCTTTTGCAAACGAGACTCGACGACTTTCTTGCGACTTTTAAACAGTCGCCGAGAACTTTCATTTCCAATCGAAATATACTGCAAGTTTTGTCGATATATATTTTTCGTATTAATAATTTTAAAATACGCAATTGAAAATAAATGTGCACGTTTTGACAAATGACGTTTATTGACCATCAAATCAACGTCCGCGAACTAAATATTCTAATGAGTGTCCTCGTCTGTTTCTTTGCGATCATCGTTTAAGGGTGTTCACGCATGAGAATCTAATGATAAGATAACCATAAACTAACTATGCAAGCAATTGACTTTCCATACGTTTGATGAGCCGACTTTATGTTATTGACACCGTTCTAGCTGTCAATGGATAAACAGGCCATTGTCTTTATGCTAGTGGAATACATAATCTCAACGCGCCAGCCTATCCTTGTCAAAATATATCCGGGTACGAATAGCACAGTAGAAAGGAACAGGTGTGAATTTAACAGAATGTCGGAGGTTCACGACTTTAGATCGAATATAAAAGACCAAAAGTCACGTGACTGTCGCAAAGTACGATTAAATCCGGTTTCTAAGCTTTTTTTTAGCTTCCGGGCATTATTGAACTTTCGTTTCACCCAGGGGTCGAGTTTTCAAGGTCTTGAGAAATTTAATGCATCGTTTCATTCGTGGGTCGAGGTTTATATATTACAGGAAATACGCTTAGGCAGTGCATACAGATTTACTTGAATCTTCGGGTATTTTAACACGTGCAGTTTTTAATTGGTGAAAAAATTTATTTTTTGAATTCCACGGGGTAATTAATATGGTGGAAAATTACTATGGTGGAAAATTACTGATTTTTAATATATATTGATTTGTCAAATGCCAATATTTATGTGGTTAATTGATTAGCTGATTTTCTCGAGATAATTAATCCTGTAACGTATGGTATGTGGCCAATTATTTTAATCAATGATTAATTATGATTAGTGATAACAGACGACAGTGATACGTGTATTAATTGGTAATTAGATAGTATATTTGGTAAATTGACCATTTCTGATTGGAACTGTAGTTGTTTTAAACACTTGTCCATACCACTTTTTATTGCCATGAGACTTGGTAGAGATTGGATTGGCCTTTTCGATACGTTCACTATGTCGGATATTATATTTGATTTATTCGATTTTCAATATTTTTTTTTTCGTCTTTAATAATGCCCTTCGTCTTAAAAATGTTCGTCCTATACTTAAATATAATGAGCATACATTTGCCATAAAAAATTTAAAAAATTTGCCAAGTCAAGATATTATTAGAACGTACATACATGCGTATATTGCAATATATATAATGTATAGTATACATATATATTACGCTCATAACGAGGATGGCTATTAACCTAATTCAAGAATGATTGATTTTCTATTGAAACTTTACCTCACCTCTTCCTATAAGAGACTAACCTTAAATTACCATGAAATTGAAACTCAAAATTTTTAATTTGTTCCTCAATGAAAATATATATTTTAATCCGATCGACCTACTTTGTTATACAGACTATTTAATTTACCTTCGATAAAACAATAAATCCCGATATCATAATTGACGTCGAAGAATTTTCCATAAAAAGAAATTCAATAAGTCGGCTCAGCTAATCGTAACGCAAAAGACCGGATGTGCCCACCTACACGCAGTTCCGCTCAGCAGCGCCTAGTGACTCGATGCTTTCCGTTTCTTTTGTATCCCTTTTTCGTTGTGCTCCTCTCTTTCTCTTTTCTCTTCTGGCGCGCCCCATTTGATCCCACTTACCAAGATCCGTTCTCTAAGGTCTAGCGAAGCTCAATCGAGGATCTCTCTCGGGGGTTCCTTGTAAAAATAACTTCCTATTTTAATCCTGCAGCTTCGTTTTTGCCCGCCCGAGCATGAGTCTCGCTTCAGGCGCCGGAAAGTGTATCCGAGGGATGCAACGCATCCCGTTGGATCGTATTGCATTTCCAAGAACGATGCAGTCGATAAAAAATGTAAAAAAAATTAATAGAACTGAAATAACTGGATGCCACGGTAGTAGGGGTAGTAGCAACAACCTCAGAAAAAAAATATTTCAAAATGACAATAATTTGAAAATTTTATATAATTTTTTTACCACTATAAAAACACATTATTACAAAGTAATAATAGGCTTGCACCAATGCAATTTTTATGTTTACATAACAGTCTCGATAACACACGTTGCTATACGACAGTAGTCATAAGCGAATTAGACGTGCGGTTAATTTTTGAGAAAATTAACCACTTCCGGTTATGACTAAATTCCACCCATCATTTTATTCACGTGAAATGCATTTGCAACTTTTTGTTCTTTCGAAATCACGTTTTAATACTTTATTTCATTTTTTTCCCTCCTCGTGCTGATATCTCGCGATATCTCGTATTACCATCAACCCTCCCCAACCTCGAGTATAACCTTTTCATCCGGCATGTATAGATATACAGATATAACCATCACTGCATCTGAAACGCCTTTAGGCGACTCTTACGTAACCAGGGCATTGCGCAACGCTTCGTTATTCTACTTTTATAGTCATTTATATTTGAAAGTCGCCTTTGGGCACAGTGCCTTGTTGTTCCTCAAGAAAGCCATTACTCTTGCTAGTTGCACCGAGCCAGAGGTGCGCATGCGCGGGTGAGCTATATTTTTTCAACTTTTCCTCATTCGCGTATATTTTTCAAATTTACGCAAAACTCGCAGTAAGAATTTTTGTTAAGAAAAAATGCATACAGATTGTCAGACTATGAGAGATTTGAAAGAGGCTGTATTTTTTAGAAACGATTTGTCTTAGTTTTATGTAATATCTATCGTGTCCGCCATTTTGGTATCTTCACCGGTGACCCACATTCTATGATCGATAATTCCTATCTGAGAAATTTTGTATCAAATGCTGTAGACTTGCTATGAAGTAAAGTTCACGCGGTAAGCAATATTTAATGGCTGCGAACACCTTTCCATGAACTTTTGGAGCTGCGAAAAAGTTTGGTTACGTAAAACGATGGACAGACTATGAATAATGTGGTGGTAGAGAAGATAATAATCCTATAGGATTTCAGATGAATGCACGTGCATTTACTGTTCCAAGATGCGAGAGCAGATGCAACGGCAAAAGTTACACGGAGATGGTAATCTTTAATCTTATCTTAAGGAAGTATCTGGTACTGTTAAGAGTCTCTGCAACTGCAGATATTAAATATGGAAGAAACGATTAAGTATTCTTACACGAGCATGACGTAATTCTTAATTAATAAATAATTAACAGTACCCGTCATTGTCGGCATTCTCAAAAGATTCCTTAAACATTTTTTACTTGTACGTTTACCGCAAACGTTGTAAAGCCAAAAAATTAAAGAATTTGGTTGTAAAAAAAGATATTAAAAAAGGCCAGTGCGCGGGACAGGTGATACCTATAAATATACAATTCCTAGGTCGAAATGCAGTAACGGGTTTGTCCATTCAAGGTAATTTAATATCAGAAAAATAATTCAAGAGATTACAATTATGGACGAATTAGAGGTTAGATTCTATTAACCTCAAATGCTCTGTTCAAAAATATTTTTCAATTGCTGTATTCGTCAGATAAAAGTTTCAATACCGATCAGAGACTTCTATTATGTACGATGTATTTTTCTTATTGATCGATTTCAATGTTAAAAATGTTTGTAAAGCGAAACTCAACTTTTTCCCAGCGGTTCAACTTGATAATAATGTTACGTACGTGCCGCAATCGTAAACACGTTACTTCGATCGGCAAGGTCAACTGCTCGCCGAACTTTTTATTCGTGACGTGACGAAATTCGTTCGGGATGCTCGTAGCTTACTAAGCATGCGGGTCGAGTACAGAAAGAACATATAATAATAATGAAGAACGATACTTAGCCCAGTTCGGTTAGGATCGATTCGGTCATGAACGACGCGTTTACTTGGGGCTGCTTTGTTCAACTAAATGCTTCGTGTTTTGGCAAGGGCGAAAGGCACGGCATGTCTTTTAGTACTTACAATACATTAGTAGAAAAACGATATCTATAGTCAGATTGGACTAGGTGTATCGCTGAGGTCGAGATATTGACTGTGAAGTTAGACCGCACCTTATACTACGTATAGATATAATAAAGCTGTAACGGATCGATCGTTGTGCAAATAAAATACCTATAGATTTTGGTTAAATAAAAAATAGTTGCGAATTAAGCTGCGAAATTATGAAAAACGCTGTTTATTTAAGAAATAAAAAGTTGTTAACCTTTAATATGTATATATATTCGTCTGGTGTATGCTGCGCATGCGCCGTGTGCGATCGGCGCGCGATCTGCGAGAAAAAATCGCATGTGATTTTAGGCGGGAGAATATCGTCATTCGAAATATCTAATTTTTATACACTATAGTCGATTCAAACGTAAATTATTTTTTAATTGATAAAAATTAAATCCCTAGCAATCGCCATATGACTGCATAAAATTTATGTTACGAAGTATACATGAACTATGTTTTGCACTAATATATAACATTTTTTTCTTTTACCATATTTTTCAGTGATTTTATAGAAAGTCACGTTCCACTTGGCAATGATTTCGTTGATTACGACTTTAAAAAAAAACAGCATTTGATTGGTGAACCGATTGTAAATATATTGCCAACTGTAAGAATTGCAGTCAAGGTAAAAAAAAATCGTCTCCCTTACGCGCATGCGCAAAAATCGGTTTCGCTCGGTGAATTAGTCAATCGCGTTTATAGTAGATTGGAATGCACGATAGAGGAAGTGTCAATTGCAATTAACGGTATTAATTAAGTCGCCGATCAATATCGATGAATATGGATCACGATCGATTTCTAACAATAAGTCGATGCTCGAAAAAAAATGCGATCTGAATTCGAAATCGAATGACCGTTATCTAAGAAGAAGCGTCGACCAAATCATCGTGGAGTCTCTTATGCGGCGACCTCGATACTTACCGATCGTGCAGATGCGATTTGATGCGCGCTTCATTTGCCGTTACGAATCGTCGACACGACATCTTCGTCAGCATCGCGATCGGAAGAGAAATTCGCGACGAGACTAGGCGTCTCGAAGAACGCGAACATGACAAAACGGAAGTGCCTTTTAATTTGTACACTCGACATATATTTCTGGAGGACTATATATACTTAGGCGCATACTACAGACGTATACGCGGCAGGCGATTTATGCGTCTGGAAGTACAAGAAGCATCGTCGAGACGTCATAGTCCTGATCCAAAATTTTTCAATCGATAGATCGGTATCGATTTTACACAGCAATAAAATGTGAGACCCTGGGAAATTAATGGCAACATTTAATCACTCATTTAACAAAGGAACAATGGGCAATCAATTTATTCGGTATCAGAAGTAATTATGCTTTTTCGCAATTTTCGAAAAATACGGATGATTGATATCAGCCCACAGAACGCACCTGCTTTCCATATAAAATCGATATTCCTGTATACCTATAGCCAATACATCAGAGGTGACCTTAACTATGTATAAGAACGTCGACAATCTAGAAGATGCGTCGTGCGATCGGTGCATCCATCTTTTTTTTACCACATAAAACTGCATCGCGTTACCTACGGTGCATAAGTATATAGATATATATTTATTACTCGAGCGTATAAAACCTGCGCGTTACGAGTCAGCGGCCCGAGTTGTCACGTTCCTAGTCGCACTGCGATGCGATCGATAGAAGATTCGTGCAAAGAGAGTGCACGTAGCGAGTGCAATGGGTGCATCGGAATATCCAATAACGCGCTGGTAGGTTTATCTGAAATTTCGAGAATTTTCTATCCCCATCCGGCGTTCAGCCAACCCCTGACTTCTGCCCTCTAACAAATTTCCCTCCATTCTTCTACTCCCACTACTTTGGCCTTTCTCACTCTGTCTCCTTCTTTCATTCCTTCTTTTTCCTTCGCTCCCTCCTTGTCAGTCTCGTTCACCCTCGCGCCGCTACGACTACCTACCACCACCACACGTAAAGCTCAGTCTGAAACACTGACGCTAGTCGCCGCGACGTTCATTCGTCTTTCGCGTACCGTCGAGTTACAATCGCACGCCTAACGTCAACGAGCTTCGTACTGTGTTCTCGCGTTGCTACTTACATAGTTAACTCGTGTACAAAGGAATTTCGGGAGTTCAGAAGATCTTTCTACAGGATTATTATTTGTAGGTAAACAAAGGATAGACTGTTAGTATGCCATTGCACGCAGAAGCTGTGACTTTTTATTGTAAGCAGTATTGACTGACATTTTCGACACTGCCGTGTACAATGATCTAGTGTTTACTTCATGAAAATACATACAGACGCTCCAAGCGGCGGCGATTTGTAATAATCGGTACCTAGTTGTCTTACCTGAAAATGAATTAAATAACAGTTTTGTGGTATAAACGATGGTGCTTCACCTGTAATAGTCTGAGTAAAAAAGTTTTGTCTGTAAAGATTTCTACAGCGTACCTGGACACTCCATAACCACTCGTTAATCGTTAAAACAAACCGCGTCTAAATAAACAGTCCACACCGGGGAATCCTCCTCGCTACTAGCAATCGAGATGTTCTAAAGGCCGGGACTGTTGACGAAGTGTCATACATCTCGTGAAAATACATACATCGAGTGGTACAGAAGGTACGAGAATTCATTAGCTGAAGTAGACTACCTGCAAAGGTTGATTCTCAAGGAAAAAGAAACAAGACTCAAGAAAATACATATAGTGGCAACAACACAAAAGACACAAAGTATCGACATACATTATTTGAAATACATATATTCTAAGCATAATACACACATCTGAACTTACTCGAAAATTAATTAAGCCGCCACTAATTAATTGCTACGAACTGTCACTGTAAAGTACACACAAGCTTCCAGTGCTCCACGTGGATCCTAAAGAACGTGCTTCAAACTCTTCCTTCTCCAGTCTGCTCGCACGTGCCACGAGTGCTGGAATTTTATTCCCCTAAAAGAAAGGGAATACAGATCAGAAGCGGCCACCCCTTATAACGAGGCGTGGTGGATCTGGTGAAAAGAAAAAGCGTGGGGCTGTACGAAAGAGTGCAGGAACGTAAATTGCGCGACTGTAACTGACGGCGACTGGCGCCCTGTGCTTATCGATTGGCACAGCGTCTACGACTTGAAGAGGATGTTCTCTTCGTAGGAAGACCATCCTCTTCCTGAACAGTAGGTCGCGGAGGGTCGGGGTAAAGGGGACTAGTCGAAAATCGATAAGTGGCTGCTGCAACTGTTAGCGGTGCAATGGCCTCCAAACCGGGAAGGTCCTACTCCGTGAGGTAAGCATATACCTAGTGGGAAATTTGAGAACTGTCACTCGTACACGCAACACGTGCCAAGACTGTGACAAGTAGTGAGCATACAGAATACAATTTTTTTATTGATAAAATAATTTTCTTTTTCATTAAATTTAAATTGCCTTACGCGAAATTTCCAAAATGATTTTTCGACTTGAAACGTCGATGATGCTGTTACACAGCTTATGAAACCTTTCTATAGGCTGCTTTAACTATTATTCGCGTACGTGTTAACCTGCCTTTAGGTTTGTGTACACGCATAAACTGTAACCTTCGAATTGGCGATTGTTTTAACGCATGCTAGGAGCTAGAATCGATTCGTTTATTCCCACGAGTTGCGTGTGCCTCTTTATCACGATATCGGTATGTCGCACATATATATACATTACAATTCAAATTCGCAATATGTTAGGTCTCTACAGATTTGCGTATAAGTATAGTTTTCGTACATCTAGCACGTACTATTTTAATGAGGATGCAATTTTACTCGAGCAAAGTGCATCCGCGAATTTACTCTCAGTTAAGTGAATCCTCTGCTAAGGTTCGCGATATTTTTTCGCGTATGACCCCCTATTCTTATTAGAGTACTAAAATTGATAAGGACACAATAATTGTTATTACGTATCAACGACAAATTGCAATACATGTGAATAAACCATTACAGTTAATCCACTTGATATGCAGAATCAAACAACGTCAAATTAATTTGACGATTAGAAGAAGAAAAAAATTGAGCAAAGAGATTTCGGTACAATTAGAAGCTTTTGCAGTAAAGTGGAACAGCTGATAGCACATTGCCAAGGTCAACAGATAAACCATATCTTCTGACCAGAGAGGAAGAACATTTCCTCTTTCTCAAATGAAATAAAAATTATATGCATATTTTTATGTACACGCATAATTTCATATTCTCATAATATTTATGAATGTACAGAATTACAAAGCAGTCTTAGTATTCGGATACATAATCATAATAATTTATCGATATATAAAAATATATGCACATGCGAAGATTTTTTTTTCGGAGCATGGATTTTACATATGCACAAGATTCTGCTGCGGTTTATCCATATTCATATAGATTTACAGTTAGAAAGTCCAATTCGTAAGAGGGTCCAGATATCATGGGAGGCGAAATAAAAAAAAAGTACTAACTGAGATCTCTTACCTCTAATACAACTCTTACGTCAGCGGTCCAACGTTTAATTTCGTCGAAAATGGTACGAAAACTGCCGGCGACAGGCTGATGTTTACGCAACGCCGCACGACAAGGTCAATCCTTGAACTTGACCGGCTGTGTGGTGAATTTGCGAGATGATTCTTATGGCCCAGGATTTTGTTTATTCGTCGATCGAAAAGACGTCGCTACGTTTCTGTGACGCACGCATATGTATGTAGTATCTGACTTACTGTATCTGTCCTTTGTATAAGGCTTTAATTTACCTTCTATTATAGGATAGTATGTCTGCTATTCTTTGTTAATATAAATATATAGCTATATATATGTATTCAAATATTCATATAGGATCAACCAAATCGTGGGACACATTTGTTTAGGTATAGGATTACAAATGTATCCTGATTTTTGTACCACCCTATAAGCAATATTTATATATATGCTTGACTATTGCTGTTACATATCGTAGCTATTCTAGTTAACGTAACAGCAACTATCTAGGAAAGATGAAATTACACGCCCAGGTCGTTTGCTTCGACGGAATTCGATGTCGATATTTTTTTCTCTAAAACGAAGTATTGAAAAAACAGAGCCGTATATGTATTATAGTAATGAGAACTTACTGTTACCAGTCTTGCGAATGGCTTAAATTGACGTAACACAAGCGGATATCCAACGTTTACTTTAGCCGCAACGTAAACCATTGACTCTCGGTGGTTCAAGTGGGCTGGACTTTACACGCCACAGTACTTAACAGAAGTTCACTATCTTTACGGTTAAAAGTTGATCTGAGTAATGTACTGATAACAGGGCAGCAGGGGGTGCTCGATGCGATAACTGGTAAAATTTGAAAGGATTTATTTATATATTTAATTTGGGGCGTATAACCAGTCCATAAATAGTAACGCCATATCGATAACGTATCGGATAATATTTTTCGTATCGACATAAAAGAATTTTGTAATATTTATCAACGCTTTATTGTGCGTCACTTAGAGACATAATTTTCGAATAATTACAATCACAATTGGTTAGGTTATATTTACTGAGAGTCCCGTATTTTTTTTTTTTTACATGAATATGGTAAATAATGAAATATCTTCATGAGCATCTTTTCAATTGAATGGAAAAAAACATATCGGTACTGATAAAGTATGGTAATAATTCGAGTTCTCATATGAGTCTACATATGTTTGTATACCTATACGTGTCCGTTTGTAGTATTTGGCACGTGCTGCATCCTCGCTCCTAACTCCTGGCTTCGTTTTACATTGCCATATAGTTCATCGCCAATAATTGACTCCTATCACCCTGCATGAAAATGACACACTGACGTGTAAAGATATTTCAATAAAGCGAGCTTTGCGTATTCCTGGGGTCCCTTGAACTCGCGAGCCTTGAACCCTGCTTCTAATTGGATAAGCATGTATATCTATATATTCGCAAGTGCAATCGACTTATTTTACAATATAAATCATACATGGCACACCTGCCAAGCAAATATTTGCACGCTCGACGAGAACCGCGCACTTTAGCGACGTGCAACACGAGACCACCCTGCTGACGGCGGTTTCGATTTACCTCGGAACAGCGAATTACGGCTAATCAACGTATAACACGCTGGCATCCTGGCTTCCGGTCGGCGTCGTTCCGCGTCCCGCAATTCGCATTAACGTTTCAACGCGTAGACGACAGACTAGCGGTTTTCTTACCTATTTCGCCGGGAACGTGCGAATTAAATTAGCAGATGCGAGCTTCTCCGGCAGAGCTGACACTGTCACTGATGTTCTTTCTGTTGATGGTCGTGCTGACTGAGACACGGCAGTTTCGCACAGCTGTACGACAAGACGTTCCGTGCGGTTTCTCGGTTGACCTCAAAATTAACTAAATTCAAGATTTAATTGCTAATTCGCAAAAGCGTTCAGAGAGATGGGATTTCTTTTCTTACTTTTATTATTTAAGGTATTCTAATTGCCTTCCTGTTAGTTGAAATTTCTTACTTGGGTCTTTGATCGCGCAGACTCGTAGAGCGACATCTGCATACCTATACCTGTCTCGTTAGAATATATTGACTCAGAATGAATGTTACGCAACGACTTGCTAATTATTGTTAATTACGAGCGAAGAATACTCGTACTCGGTTACGCAAGTAACCTATTTAAAAGTACCCTGATGTTAGTATGCATCGAAAATCTATATAATTCACAATTCATGTTTTTAATAGACATTCAAATTTCCCGCTCTGGGAAGATACTACTCTATTATGTACTTATATTGAAATTTCTTAATATTTATCAGACTCCTCGAAGTCTCTGTAGATAATTAATTGTTTTTAGATACACGATTTTCGTATATATTTGCAACCGGAAGTCGTATCTCGAAGACGCTTCCTTCCGTTTTCCATGGATTTTTATACGTGACGGGACAATGTCAGGTGTTTTATGATAGTCACGACCTCCCAATATTGTACATACGTATGTACGCGTACGTGACTGTCTCTACGTGACAACAGTGCTCGGACATTATGCAACTGCACGTTTTTGCGATATTCCTTACTCCCCAAAGGATGTTTCGCGTCTCACATGATCCTTGTGTTTTTCAAATTAACCTTCGTTATCGAATTACCTTAGTTTTATAACAAGCGCTTTCCTGGAAACGTTACGGTAAATATACACAGTGGCTTCGCGACGTATCTTCGTTCACAGACGTCGCAGGTAATATACGGTAATGTCATCTAAGGTAATTTTATTCCGGGAAAGGAATATTATTAGTAAATTTTCAAAGTCAAGCAGTTTCAGTAGTAGCAGTATTTTAAGCAGCTGAAATGATATGAAATTAATTAATTTAAAAAAAGGTCTTGTTAGTTAAGGGAAGACGCAGGTGAATATTTGAAAGTTGAATTTTTTGTGAAAAATGGTTTTCTTCGAATACGTGTCAGAGGACTTTATAAAATGTTTGGTTTAAACATTTTTTTGTTTTGTAATTTTGGATAATTATATCAACATGGAAATTTTGGCGGATTCGCGATGTTTGATTTGACGTTCGAAGAAAAGGTCCCAAAATTGGTAAATCTACTTCCGGTTGAAAAATTAAATTGTACGCGTATAATATTACAAAACAGTGTATAACGAATAATAATATTAGTCTACTACTTCTTTTATGTAGAATTTTTTAACATTTTCATTTCATACATGTTTGCGATTTGCCATTCAATTCGAATTTCGAAGTTTTAGTCGTCAACCAAAAATAAATTCTGAAGATTGCGTATGACACTTGTTTGTAGCTTAAGATGACTTTCATATGCCCCGAAGAAATCGTAAGCAAATTATAGATTGATTCGGTGTTACGCTGGAATTTTTAAATAATAAAAAATGTAATTTTGAAAAAAATCGCATTTATTGTATTTGAAAGAGGTGTACTGAATTAACCCATACTGCATTTAAGTAGCGAAATATCTACCCACAACACTTACCAATTTTTTTTTTTTTATAATCTTTGTACATAATTAGACGAAAGGCGAATGGCCCTAAAAATGTCAAAATCTCAAAATCAATTTTCTCCCTAAAATCAATGAAAATTCAGAGGAACCTCCTCTCAAAATGAAGCGATAACGGGAAATGTAAAAAAACTCAAACGATAATTCGATCTCTAAAAATCATATATTTAACACTAGAAAGACCAAAACTTAGTATATACCTATATTGCTCAAAGCAGTCAAAATGACTGCATTGTGAAAGAATAACTAATGTGTCAAGAAATTTGTTTAAAATTAATTTTTAATATTTTTTATATTATTTACAGTTATATACTTCTATTCGACATTTCGTACATGAATTTAGGGCGCAAAAGAAATAAAATAAACAACTTGTTAGAACAAGTATCACTGCATAAAGATTCGAATAACAAGTACTACTTTAGCTTATTGAGCAACTGCGACTTATCAAGTATACGCCCAAATCGACAATTTATCATGTATTGTATGTTATCATGTGAGGATAATCGAAAAAAAATGAAAACTGTTATTTCAATACAGAGCCGAACTGGTCATATAAGAAATTTACTCAATTCAAAATAAGAGTCCTTTGATTATTTAAAATTTCCCAAGCAGTTAAAACGACTGCTTTTGGGCAATATAGGCATAACACATATATATATATACCGGAAATGAAGGAGGGGGGAGGTAACTACAATAATTAATAAACGCATTTATATGTTGTAGAAAAAGTCACAAAGTTCTAAGAAATTGTGTCATTATATACATAATTGTTTTTCTAATTGAAATTAAGAAGCAGTCAAAATGACTTCCTTGGGCAATGTAGTGTTAAATCAACTTTCGATAATCTTTTCTTCAACTTCCTCTTCATCTCCCTAATTAGATATAAAAGTATCGTTATTACAAACCGACTATATCCATACCCAATACGTCTTTCGTAATCGTATTATAATAGACAAGTAACTCTAGCCACATGACCTTTAGCTAAATCAATAATAATACCACGTTTCAAGTTGCTGCAGCAGTCGTACCAATTTATCAGACTCGAACTCGTGACACTTGCAAGATTTCCTATTCACGAGCTAGACGGAAGTTACTATACGAACCCGGATTTAACCGAGAAAACTAGCGAACGCTTTCTTCATCTTATTATTATCATTATTATCGTCTTATACATATAAATATATATATATAAATATCTGCATTATATGATGAGTAGATGCTTCACGATGCTCTGCTCACCGTAAATAATTTTCTTACCCGGTTAATTGGCTAGCATGATAGAGAACCACAGTACTCTTCTAATATATATATATATATATGTGTATACAAAACACCGTCACATCAAATACCACGTGCGTGTCCAGACACGTGAGCACGCACGTGCGTCCATCCAGCTCTTCGTGGCAAGATGTTGCACGCCGTGGTTCCAGAGCAATGATTCCGGTCAGCCGGTAGAATAGCGGGACAAGTAGACTATGTTTGCGTTAGGAGTCAAATTATGCGCCGAGATCTATGCTTCGGCGCTCTCGAGATAATTACGAAAAATCTTGAATCTCTGGTTGGCGACTATTTGAAAACAAGATTCATTGTCATTATATTGAACATCCTGAACCGCTAAAAATTCGGAGAATCACTTTGCTCCGGCGAAGTTCTCTTTTTATATTATTTTTTTTTCTTTTGCCTTATTATTGTTGTTATTATTATTAGTGACGGCGGAACAGCACCGGTGCCAATCTCCACGGTTCGTTGAATTTTCTTGGAGATGGCTTCGAACGGTTTCCGGTCCTTTCTTTTGCTCGTCTCGAAAGTTTCGATTGATCGATAGATCGATTATCGACAGAAATCGGATGGCGGTTTGATTTCTTACGATCTCCTAACTAAAAACGTTAATTTCAGGAGAAATGTATTTTTTGCTCTTACGTTTCGTCATTGGTGATCGGTAAGAGAGACTCGAAGGATGTGGGAAATCGGTTTGGTAAAATAATTTGTAAGAAGCGTGCCAGGAGGACTTCGAGCGAGTCGGCTATGCCGTGATGGCCGCCGTGGCACGGAGTCCGGAGTAACGGCTAATTGGCCACCTCTCCTCTCTCTCTCTCTCTCTCTCTCTCTCTCTCTCTCTCTCTCTCTCCTTCTTCTTTTCCTTCTCTCTTTCTTAAAAGAACGAGAGGAGCATTCTCTCGCGACCGCACTCGTGCCAGTTCTATCCGTTCCGTTGTACGCTACGAGTCTTCTCCGTACTCGTAGTTACGTGAATACAAACCGAGAATCGTCTCTCGTAAAATCATTGCATCGAATAGGATTTCCGTTTGTAGGTGGAAAAAAAAAGAAATCTGTTAAAATCGGTAAAAGACAGTGGCGTCAAATATGTGGGGGTAACTCTCGTGCAATCCGTCACTGTATCCCTCAAACATCATTCTTTTATTTTACCAGTCGCTGACAGTTAACGGTGTTTGATCGGTATGGAAAAATTTTATGAAATCTGTGAAAATTAACGATCGTGAGAAATCGGTTGGAATCGTGATGGATATTTGCTATCGATGAGATCGAATTTTTTTTCTGACTCGGGGAAAAACTGCAGGTATCTCTTTACCCCCCTCCTCTTTCCCCACCCCCAACCCCTATCCCACTCGGACGTTACTGCAGCGCTGGAGAAAATTTTGCATCGGATCGTCAACTACCGATCGGCAGTGGGCAGACTAGTGAACGTTGCGCAAGGTTAAGGTACTTGAGGAAGTTTTATGAGCGATAATGTTTAATCGGCTGTACAG
Organism: Cephus cinctus; assembly: GCF_000341935.2. Taxonomy (NCBI): domain Eukaryota; kingdom Metazoa; phylum Arthropoda; class Insecta; order Hymenoptera; family Cephidae; genus Cephus; species Cephus cinctus. The sequence continues at coordinate 348,670 of NW_014333006.1, forward strand.
TGGATTAATTGCGAACATGCCTTCACGATTTATACAAGAGTCTTATATTTACGAGAGATGAGCGCGTTTTGTGGATTTAACTACGCCGCTGTTTTTAGGTCTTTATCCTACAGTTCTTCGTGAATCGAGTACAAAAAAGAAAGAGTAATTTTGCCTTTACCTAGAAGGACGTAATAACGATTCCACTCGTTGACTTACTAGGTCTGCGAATTTATGTCATGATTAATTATGCTGATTTATATTTAACCGTGAAAGAAGGAGTAAAGTTGTTAAGTGTTACAATTTCTTTTTTTTTTTTTTTTTGTAAATCAGGTAATCCTAGGTTGTTTTACGAAGGGTAATAAAAATTGTGATGCTTGAACTGATCCTATTGGATCTTATTGAAATCTCATTTATGCACTATAACCCTAGTTATAGTATACTGCCATCTATATCCTTATACACTGTGACTTCATTTATAAGGATAACGAATTTTTATAATTGAATAATATTTATTAGCTCACGTGCATTTTCAAAGAATAAATGTCTACGCGATAAATAAACAATGGGGTAATAAATTATTCAGTCTGTTATATTTTCATTCCTATAGAATATTTTATTGACGACCGCCGTTACCTGTAGATTTCACTTGTAGAATACAATGGAAAACGAGACATCCTATATCGAGTATTATTTGTGAAGGAAACGACCGTGTTGAACCATATACATATATACAGTGCCCTTATGTACTTTTTTATGTGTCTACCAGCATATTATATATTTATATAAACTGAGGGTAGAAAACTTTGCGTGTTTCAGATCTCCGCGTGTCGGTGGTCCACTTTCACAGTCCCTCGCAATGATACCCCCTACAATGCACGGGCACGAGTTCAACCAACCCTTATCGAGGGTGGTAATGGTGCGTAAGACGGACCAAAGGACCTTCAGTAAGGGTCGACGCGGTGGAGAACCCCTGCTTGAAACCGTCACGAGGGAAACCGTCGAACTGTTTAATGGCGGCCGAGCCGAAAGGAAATATACATCTGAAACACGTGACATTGTCACGCCAAAGTCAAACAGGTAAGCCGTTAATTTCTATAGATAAGATTGACAAGAAAATTCTTTTTTTTTTGAAAATCAACTGAAAATTAGATAATCATATTTTATCTCATTCATCTACCGGACTTGGCGTATTTTATCTTGACATCCTAATAAATCTGCATCACTTAGATATGCAATCCACTTTAGTGTATACGAATAGAGGAAAAAAATAAGAACGTACATAGTGTAGCAAAATATACAATACGTAGTTTCCTATAAAATAATATATCTTTCGATTAAATGATTTCTAAGCAGTGTATAAAAACGTCAAATAATAATTGTCTGCATAAAAGGCCGAATATCTCTCGAGCGAAAATCTGGCGTCTCGTAAAATGAATTATTCTATGTCATTTTATCGTCACGAGGATAGATTATTTTTATACTCGTCTACTAAACCTCTATATGCGGTTGGTCTTTGGATAATATTATTCTAGATGGTTTACACAGCCGTATCTTCTGTGTATCCTACAGCAGCAAGAGTGTATATAAGAATGCACAGACAGCTCCTTTCTACGCAGGTACTTTCCAGCCGGTCTTCTCGCGAAGGATCCTCGTCGTCATCCTCGATGACGTCGAGGATCGGTAAGACGCTCGTTTCGCTCGAAGGATCGCGCCACTTAGATCCCCACCGATTCATAGATCATTTACCATCGGAACCATTGTAAATCGTAAATCGTTGCCCTTGTAGTATGCCTTCGCTGAGCGTAAGCGGCACCAAAAAGAAGGTTGTCGGTTTTGTCGATCAGCTGTCGCCTGAAAGGTACCAACAAAATACACAGAGTGCCTTTGCTCTTTTTTGTTTGTTTGTAGTGTCTAGTACCACGTCACTTAATTTAGACTACTATCGCATTACGACTGGCATGGACGCACCGAAAGATCTGTAAATTAATTTGTCGACCTTGTTAATGAATTTCGCCTCCGAATGAGGGTCACGATAAAACGGCGCAGTAGCGAATCAAAGTGATTCGACCGAAACGAAATTTATTCGATTCGTCGCTTCGAGGAAACTGTGTAACCGTTTCGTTCGGTATTTATCCTGGTGGAGGAAAAATTCTTTTTCATTGCACATATTCAAATTTTCTTCACCGCGCTTCTCGATCGAATTTTTGCATCGACAAAAATCACGAAATTTTCAGTTTTCTTCGGGGTGTCTTTAGTATTTTTTTTTCACCCTTGACAGTAACGTTGTTCGCTGAATATCAAAGTCGGTAACGTACATGAAAATTTATCAGATCGTTAAGGTCACTTAAGTCACATGTGTGAGACGTACGTGTGATTATTTATAATTCTTGTAAATAGTATAGGAGTCATTGTCATTCGGTATACGTTGTACGCGAATTTACCTAGTCGATTTGACATTTTGCGAACGTTATTTAAAAATAGACCGTATGCATGCATATTGAAAATTTCGATTTCACGGATTTCGTATGGTTAAGCACGTGACTGGGGAGTCTCGAGTCAAATGTCTCGAAAGCTTTCTGTTTTGCATGCCGTGTAACGTCTATAGAGTTACTTCACCAGGTTATGGACGCGTTCACGTGAGCTATATCTGTATATAGTAATTTTAAGTCGAGCTTTTCTCGCCTAAAGCCGATTTGTATTGTGCTTTACATTTACTGCTAGTTTTTTACACCACGTGTACCGAAGAGTTTCAAGACAATCGCAATGAGGAGACGGTCATCTGAATGTCTGTTGACTCGATTGTCCGAGATTAATTAATGAGGTCAGCTCGAATTGATCCTAACGTTCAATGACTGAATTACATAATTGAAGTAGATCATTCGAACGAACGTAAATCATTGATGATTTTTTAAACGATTCTTAGATTTTCATAGCTTTCTATCACTCGGCCATTGATCCTTGGCGGTGCTGGAAGATGCAATCGGCCAGTAGGCAAATCTTCGTATAAATTATACATGCGCGCAAAGGTAAAAGCAAAATCATGGAGAGACGCTCGAGGAAGATGGCGCCCGTTAACCTTTGCAGCTACGTGAGAGTACTTTCGCGTATCTCACATCCACCTGGTTGCATATCTTGTCAGAGGAGAAATGGCTCGATTAAGTTTTACAATTTTTTTTTCTTCGGCTTAAATTATCATACTCACGCATGCGCACTTGATTTACGACATGTCATAGTTATGGGAAATTTCTATTTCGCAGGTCCAGAGCCGATTCTGTCAGATCAAAGTCACCGCTCACAGCATCCCCAGCATCCCCTGGACCACTGTCCAACTCTTTACACGGTAGCTTTCATGGGAGTCTGGGAAGCGATGGGATGTCGTGTAGCAGCGCCAGATCGTCATCAGCATCCCCGGACTCTGCACGATACTCATCATCTCAGGTGATTCGTTGTTGATATTATGTCATTATAGTTTCACTTTTTTTTTCGTATAAATTTCTGATTCCCTAACGAAGTCAATTTTACCGTACTTGAGTGAATGGACAGAAGAGGACGGAATGGGATCGCGTTATTTAAATAGCCATAGAGGTGATGAATAAAAAAAATGGTCTGTTACCAACCGATTTCGATTAGTCACTGCACGTAATTTGGCCAAATCGACGCGTAAGGTGCAAACGAAGTGATTTGTAAGAGAGAAGCTTTGCCGCTCGGCCAATTAAATCCTGCTAAAGGAAGTGATCTTGAGTCATCAGCGTGACTGTTGCTCTTTGACTATCTGTAGGTATAGAAAATACGTACTGCCGTTTTACCGCGACGTAAATAGACGAAAGATCAAAGGGAATGACTTCGGGGAACCCTTAATAGGCTTTCATGGGATACGTGTATTAACTGTCCAATCAGGAAAGACATTAAGCCTTCCTTTACATTGAATTCAAGTTTGAGTACCGGTTTCAATAATTTTTCAAAAAAAAAAATAAAAAAAATGAACGGTCGTTTCACTTTCTTTTTTTTTTCGACCGAAAACCTGCCAAACGTAAGTCCTTTTCGGTTTTTCAGACTCTTGCCAAAGAAAATTTTCAGCTCGTGTACTCATTCTTAGTATGCCATTGGAAGTTCGTACTGATCATCAAATCGTTGAGGAAGTGCCACGCATCCCTGAGATAATGATCTTTCGCTAATATGGGAAACCTTTGCCAGTCAGTGTCACCATTGATGTTCCTTTGACAGTTTTATAGGTTACGTGACTAGGCTAGAGTTAAAAATTGTTGACTTCACGAATCCTTGGTCACGCTCTTTCTTTATATGTTGTAGATTACAAAGACTGACACGCGTAAACCGTCTGTGCGCAGATCGGGGCCGCCCAAAGAATTCGTCTACGTCTGCCTCGACACCCACAACTTCTACCGTGCGCGCCATGGTGTACCGCCCTTACGACTCAACAAGCAGGTACTTATAATGATCTTTTCGTCGTCGATCCGATCGATAGCCTCATTTTGTATGTCATTAGTAACGTTGGACAATTGTATATTTCAGCTGTGTAAAGCGAGTCAGGATTGGGCGAACATTTTGGCTGCCAAAAGCAGGTTAGAGCACAGGACGAATATTGATTATGGCGAAAATCTTTACTGCATGTGGAGCTCAAATCCTAAGACAATCGTGGGTGGCGAGGAACCAGTTAACGAGTGGTCAGTAGTTACTGTATACGTTTACTGTATTAATGTTATATGAATAAGGATAAGGATTAGGATTAAAGTAAGGAGTGTGGTAGGGAGTGCTTCATTAAACATATGTGCCTGATGCCTCAAAGGCAAGCTGTTCGTTTATATACTTGGACTGAGACCTAATTGCGTCCACAGTCGACCTTGAATGTTCGTACAATTGTATGGTGGTATTAAGATTTATTGTGACTTTACAGGTATGCTGAGGAGGCCCAGCATCAATATGGCAAGGAACCCACAACACTCAAGACTGGACACTTCACTCAGGTGGTATGGAGAGACAGTACGGAACTCGGCGTGGGAATGGCAAGGAATCGAAATGGTGAAGTCTATGTTGTCTGCAATTATAACCCTGCCGGTAATTTCCTGGGCAGCTTTATCGACAACGTTCTTCCGCCCAGCGGCAATTGTCCTCCTGGTAAGAAACTCAATAGCGAGAAGAGTCTTGTCTCTGTAGATGAAGAAACCTGGCAGCAAGAAGCACTCGCAGTTCACAATGAATACAGGCGAAAGCACGGGGTGCCTGATCTGAGATTAAATCCTGATCTAACAGCAGCTGCTAAAGTAAGTTTTTTTAAACAGAACGAAAAAAATGCGTGACGGGAAAGCAATGAGAAAGTTCCATCGAAGTGGAAGACGCTTAATTAATTTATGTACTTTGTTCTAGGCATGGGCTTGTACTTTACTGGTTACTCACAAACTCGTGCCACAACCGTCGTCACCTTACGGCGAGAATATTTACTCCATGCAATGCTCTGATCCAAAAATGATGGTTTCTGCGCGTGAGGTGATATCCAAATGGTATTCCGAGAAAAAGGAACACAAATTTGGTATTGAACCTAAAGTTTTGAACACATGTAAGTTTTCGCCGCAATACATTGTGACCTATTGATTAGTTCTGTGCGATTAAGAATCTTTATTTTCTATCTTTCCGTCTGCAGGTCACTTCACGCAAATCGTATGGAAGAATACGAGTGAAGTAGGTATCGCAGTGGCGAAGAGAGATGGCACCTGCGTCGTGGTCGCTTGTTACCATCCGAGAGGCAATATCATCGGTCAGTTTACAGAAAACGTACCGAGGCCAAGGAAGAGCTTTTGAGACTTCGCCAGCCACAGAAAACCTGTTGATAATGTATCTAAAGCCTGTATTTATATATCGTATTACATTCATACTCTCGTGTGTCATGTATAAACATACATGCGTGTATATTAGAATAAAACATTCCACATGCGCGACGACATATCTTCCTTTTATTAGGTTTTTTTTTCATCCTCTTTCGACTTAAATAAGTGTAAGGGTAAAAAGTAATTATAATATCGATCCTTTGGATCAATGCTTTTCAGATTCTTTTCCTCTCTTCTCCCTTCTTTGAGTCACAATGTATTCATAATAAATTGACTACATATGCGTTACATTATAGATACCAGCTCTCCAACAATTTACATTACATACATCAGTTTATAGTTTTTTGGTCGAGGGATACTTAATCTAAATCTCAATCTTAATCTTAACGAGCGTCGTACGTATTCAAAACGAAATCGCAAAATTTCGTACGATACTCGTCTAATCTCGCGTTATACCGTGCATCACGTTCCCGTCGTCGCAAATAGCTATCTTCACGTTATTAATCGAAACGAGAGGCCATTTGTGGGCATTGAAAATACTGATGGTCAAAATAGTATAATAATAGTATAAATAGTATAATTTTCTTCTGTTGTCTGTTTTTTAACACTTATGGACAATAGTTGGTTTAATTTATTCCACTGTATAAGTCCTTGACTTTTTACAGTCCCAATATATCTATTGACATTACACATTAGTAATACCTTGTAGAATATTTTACATATTCACATATATTCATAACAATTTACATATTCATTTTCAGTTTCACAGTACACATATCGTTACGCCCCCCCCCCCCCCCCCCCCCCCCC
>NW_014333006.1:355450-363130 GCF_000341935.2 Cephus cinctus
ACCCCCCCCCCCCCCGTCCAAATGCATTTACACATTTCAACACATTTTATTTATGCACATCAAGAGACTCGGTCGAGTCTCGCGCCAAGTACAGGCAACCGGCTGTACAGGGCACAGCTCGCAAAGACTCTTTACTTGAGTCAACTCTTTCACAATAGTATAGAATTATTAAAACTTTCATGTGGAGCGCGTGTGTATTCGGGTACGTATGTGTGTGCGTGGACATAGTTCCTCGTATTTTAGATGACAATTTTTAGAGATATAGGATTTCCAGATGTTCCTCTTCGTAGTTTCCTGTATCTAGGTGTCGGATGTGAAAGTCCAGGGTGTCCCGGTGCTCCGCTCCGTAGTTTCCTGTATCTAGGTGTCGGATGTGAAAGTCCAGGGTGTCCCGGTGCTCCGCTCCGTAGTTTCCTGTATCTAGGTGTCGGATGTGAAAGTCCAGGGTGTCCCGGTGCTCCGCTCCGTAGTTTCCTGTATCTAGGTGTCGGATGTGAAAGTCCAGGGTGTCCCGGTGCTCCGCTCCGTAGTTTCCTGTATCTAGGTGTCGGATGTGAAAGTCCAGGGTGTCCCGGTGCTCCGCTCCGTAGTTTCCTGTATCTAGGTGTCGGATGTGAAAGTCCAGGGTGTCCCGGTGCTCCGCTCCGTAGTTTCCTGTATCTAGGTGTCGGATGTGAAAGTCCAGGGTGTCCCGGTGCTCCGCTCCGTAGTTTCCTGTATCTAGGTGTCGGATGTGAAAGTCCAGGGTGTCCCGGTGCTCCGCTCCGTAGTTTCCTGTATCTAGGTGTCGGATGTGAAAGTCCAGGGTGTCCCGGTGCTCCGCTCCGTAGTTTCCTGTATCTAGGTGTCGGATGTGAAAGTCCAGGGTGTCCCGGTGCTCCGCTCCGTAGTTTCCTGTATCTAGGTGTCGGATGTGAAAGTCCAGGGTGTCCCGGTGCTCCGCTCCGTAGTTTCCTGTATCTAGGTGTCGGATGTGAAAGTCCAGGGTGTCCCGGTGCTCCGCTCCGTAGTTTCCTGTATCTAGGTGTCGGATGTGAAAGTCCAGGGTGTCCCGGTGCTCCGCTCCGTAGTTTCCTGTATCTAGGTGTCGGATGTGAAAGTCCAGGGTGTCCCGGTGCTCCGCTCCGTAGTTTCCTGTATCTAGGTGTCGGATGTGAAAGTCCAGGGTGTCCCGGTGCTCCGCTCCGTAGTTTCCTGTATCTAGGTGTCGGATGTGAAAGTCCAGGGTGTCCCGGTGCTCCGCTCCGTAGTTTCCTGTATCTAGGTGTCGGATGTGAAAGTCCAGGGTGTCCCGGTGCTCCGCTCCGTAGTTTCCTGTATCTAGGTGTCGGATGTGAAAGTCCAGGGTGTCCCGGTGCTCCGCTCCGTAGTTTCCTGTATCTAGGTGTCGGATGTGAAAGTCCAGGGTGTCCCGGTGCTCCGCTCCGTAGTTTCCTGTATCTAGGTGTCGGATGTGAAAGTCCAGGGTGTCCCGGTGCTCCGCTCCGTAGTTTCCTGTATCTAGGTGTCGGATGTGAAAGTCCAGGGTGTCCCGGTGCTCCGCTCCGTAGTTTCTTGTATCTAGGTGTCGCATGTAAAAGTCCAGGGTTTCCAGGTATTCCTCTCCGTAGTTTCCTGTGTCCAGGTGTTGGATGTGGAAGTCCAGGGTGTTCAGGCATTCCGCTCTGTAGTTTCCTGCATCTAGGTGTGAGGCGTGGAAGTCCAGGGTGTCCAGGTGTTGCGCTCTGTAGTTTCTTGTATCTAGGTGTCGGACGTAGAAATCTAGAGTGTCCAGAAAAGTGTGCAACGAGCGACGGTTTGGCGCTTCGCTCAAACTATAGTATCCTCTCTGAGTGTCACACGTGGAAGTTCAGGGTGTTCAGGTGTTCCGCTCCGTAGTTTCTTGTATCTAGGTACTGGATATGGAAGTCCAGGGTGTCCTGGTGTTCCGCTCCACAGTTTCTTGTATCTAGGTGTCGGATGTGAAAGTCCAGGGTGTCCAGGTGTTGCGCTCCGTAGTTTCTTGTATCTAGGTGTCGCATGTAAAAGTCCAGGGTTTCCAGGTATTCCTCTCCGTAGTTTCCTGTGTCCAGGTGTTGGATGTGGAAGTCCAGGGTGTTCAGGCATTCCGCTCTATAGTTTCCTGCATCTAAGTGTCACACGTGGAAGTTCAGGGTGTTCAGGTGTTCCGCTCCGTAGTTTCTTGTATCTAGGTACTGGATATGGAAGTCCAGGGTGTCCTGGTGTTCCGCTCCACAGTTTCTTGTATCTAGGTGTCGGATGTGAAAGTCCAGGGTGTCCATGTGTTGCGCTCTGTAGTTTCTTGTATCTAGGTGTCGGACGTAGAAATCTAGAGTGTCCAGAAAAGTGTGCAACGAGCGACGGTTTGGCGCTTCGCTCAAACTATAGTATCCTCTCTGTTGTTCGCACGGCCTGAGGTACGTAAGTAATCCAGCACACTCTCCTCTCTTACGTTTACCACAGGGCTTCAACAAGCTGGACACCATTAACGACGCTTCTATGCATTGAAGATTACATTTTCTTTAAAAATTTGTATATATCTTTATGCGATTCTAAAAAAAAGGGACTTACAAATTATATTTATATGCCATTAAACATTTTCGACGACGCAATATATTTTTCTGATTAGCGACATCATAATCCATTTACATTTTATATCTGTGAAAATATAGATTTCAGTGCTTAGAGCTTCTATGTCCCGTTGAACAACAAAAACTTGTGGTATCTACGTTCATTATGCAGTCATCAAACTCAAAACCAATGTCAACTTTCTATATACAGCTTATTAACAATAACTCGTCAAAAATAATCACGGTAAAAGATTAATAACAAACATATAGTTTCAGGATACTATTAGTACGTTCAAAGTAAGTACTTTGGAATTCCTGGCACGGACCCGCCAAGTTGTACTCGATAAGGAATCACCTAAAGTTTTACTAATTATTAAATGACCATTAAATCATAATCAACTACGGGAAACAGTAGTAATGTAAAAGAGTAGTGAAAACGTTATAAGAAATTTTGAAAATACAATTAAAATAATGGGCCAGTGCTAGATCATATAATAGGCAAACATGTAGTGACTTATGTACTTGGCCTCAATAATCTGATATCAATACTTTTTATTAGAGGAATACACAGCACTCCTGTACTTGGCGTAGTTTTTTTACACGTAAGTGTTTTTTTGGGGGATTACAATTACTTGACTAGCATCAATACATTGTTTGAGTATTTTATGGACAATGCATTCACAGAATAACTTTCGAGTTTGAATATTGTACGTGTGACTATCAAAAAGAAATGAGAATCTAAATAAAAGAAAAAGTAAAGGAAAAGATAATTGCTTGATTTCCTTGATTATTAAAAATTCTGAAACAGTTCTGGGAAAACCAAATAATTCGAAATGAGAAAATGTCGACTGGTTTGCACATTGCGCTTTCTTCTAATACTCATTATGCCATTGTTTATACGTATTTTACGTATTAATGTCTACATTACATAATCACAAAAATTATTGTATGCAATTTCGATTTTATCAAGGAATCAAGTGCTTTCTATGAAAAACATCGTGTTGTTTTCTCTTTGTGAGATTCAGCAATTGTTTAAACATTGGTTTATGCGCATAAGAAAAGTATCACCAGACTACAACGATACGCATATCAATAAGAGAAAAAAGTGAAAATGCATTATTTTGCATAAAAGTGCATTTCGCTGACAGTGTATATTTGAAAAATCGTGCAGTATAATATATCTAAGGAAAATATATGTGAACCACTTGGATAATCCAAGGACTGTCCGACTGAACAGGTCACAATTGCGATAAATAACATTGAAAATTATTTCGCAATAAATTGATACAGTAAACGCATAAAGAATTACACGTGACACGACGACAAGTAAGATCCGACTGCACAAATAATGAATAAAATCTAAAAGACATTAAATTCGTAATAATCGTCACAGTACGAAAATATCACAAAGAAATGCTTTCGTTTAAAAAAAAATGGTCGAGTACAGGATTGCTGTACATTCCCCTAACAAAACATATTAAAACCACATTCTAATGTCAATTACATAAGTCACCCTAAATCTGCTTATTATAGATCTAGCAATAGTTCATCATATCAAATTTAAAAATTGTCTATAACGTGCTCACTACTCTTTCGTGTTATTACTGCTACTTATCTAATTATGATTTAATAGTCAATTAATAATTAATAACGCATTAGGTCATTCCATATCGAGTATTATTTGGCGGGTTCGTGCTGAAAGCTTCACACTATCAACCTCTAGCGAACTAAAGTAATCATTACCAATATGGCAAACGTTATTATAATCGATATATCTAGATGCATATGAGAGACAAACGACCATTTTTAGTGTTTTTCATTGAACTTCAGAAAGAATATTAGAGATTTATTTATTTTACCCAAGGCGCGGACAGAAGTCAGACAGGAACAGCGGTATGTCCTGGATCTTAAGCCCCTCACATAAAATACGGGGAACTACGTTGAAGCCTCACATAAAGTACGTTGTAACTACGTTACACAGACACGCGAACGCATATACGCGTTCTGCAAAAAACTGCACGTGTAAATATCTGACTTGGTAGTTCAGATGCGAAAAGATATTTAAGAAAGATAATGGTTTTCATAAGTGATCTAATGTTATAAAATAATTATTTTTCCATTAGTTGTTACTGGGCGTTGAACATTATTACTAATATTTACAACCATGAAAGATATTAGAGTTCGATTTGTAATGTTTTACTGCAAGAAGACACCGTATAAATATATTTTCTATTCTTTGGTAAAGGTAAGAGCGGAGAGTAAGGAAAATTATTTACGTACCTGAGGAAGTGCGCGTAACAAAGATAGCGCGAGCAAAACGCCAAACCGTCGCTCGTTGCGTCCTTTTCGCACAGTATTAGTCTGAATTTTAAACAATTATACAATTATGTAAAATTAAGTAAAAAATTTTTTTTAATAATTTACGAATATTAATTTCAATAATAACGAGGTCGGCGGCGTAGATCGTCGGACGCCCCAGATGGACGACCGGTAGACGAATGACAGAATCCCGTTTCAAGTACTCTTGGATTCTCGTGGTCCTCGGGCTGCAACATCCTCCCTTTGTGCCTCGGCGGCAATCGGTCTCCCAGTTAGACAAAAATTCTTCTCTTTCCTGACTTCCCTCATTGTTCCTTCCGTTTCCAGACGGTCTTACACCAAGCGGCAGCACCGAAGTAACAACAAAAACAGCAAGTAATATAGGCAAAGCAAAGCGATGTTAACGCCAAGACGGACGATAGACTGTATCTCTTAAAACTAAGGAATCTATGTGCCAACCTAGGACTGACGTTTGGAGCATATTAAAGTATACTTCCTACGATCCTTATCCTTATAAAACGGGTCATTTGTGGCGTGGATTCTAAAATTCACCTGATAATATATATGACGCAATTACTCGAGACGATGAGCCTGGTAACATATTTCAAGTTCATCAACATCGGTGAGGAGGTAATTTTAAATAATTACGAAAGCCATGTATTTACGTAGTTCTAAGATCCGTAGAAAAGGAATAACACAAAGAAGAAATGATTCGTAAGGACTCGTGAAAGACATCCAACTCTTAAAAATTTTCACGAGCTATTTTTCTCTTTATAAATTCTTCTTCACGTTTATTAAGGGTTCTTACAAAGGATCCCGATAAAATCATCAGACCAGATGTTTGCGAGACAAGCACGGGCCTTGAATCATTTCAAATGGTTTTTCACTGTCCTTATCGGACACCCAGATTTATACGATCGCTTTGTGGACGCGTCTCTAAAATAGAGATTATTTGATGAACGTTGGAGATCCTAATCATGGCGTTAGTATTGATCTGTTTTTAAATTTTTATTCAATCAAACAATGAAAATAAACAAATTCAAATCCTCTGTACTAGTACTGGGAACCACTAACGTGGGCGAGATGGATGGAGGTACAGTTTTTTATAGATGGTCAGAAAATGGTACAGGGTTCTATTGGGGCCGGGGGGGGACTCGTGAAAGACATCCAACTCTTAAAAATTTTCACGAGCTATTTTTCTCTTTATAAATTCTTCTTTACGTTTATTAAGGGTTCTTACAAAGGATCCCGATAAAATCATCAGACCAGAACAATTCGCAACTCTGAGATCATTTCTCAGCTAGATGCCAGACTGAATGCACTGGAGAATGGATGGAAAAAAGTTAGCGGTGGTGGAAGAACTGCATAGACCTGCTAGATGACATTATCAGCGTCGACACGTTGACATCCGTGGGCTGGATGAGACTTGGCAAGCGGATCTCGTTGACATGTCGGCGTACGCAAGAGAGAACGATGGATACAAGTACCTGCTCACCGTCATCGATATATTTTCAAAGTTTGTTTGGGCCGTGCCAACGAAGAGCAACAATGCTAAGGACGTGATGACAGCTATGAAATCTATACTGCTGCAGGGACGGATACCGAAGAACGGAAAGATTTACGTACCTGAGGTAGTGCGCGCAACAAAGATGGCGCGAGCAAAACGCCAAAGCGTCGCTCATTGCGTCCTTTTCGCACAGTATTAGTGCGAATTTTAAGCAATTATACAATTGTGTAAAATTAAGTAAAAAAAATTTGTCAATAATTTACGAATATTAATTTCAATAATAACGAGGTAGGCGGTAGACGAATGACAGAATCCCGTTTCAAGTACTCTTGGATTCTCGTGGTCCTCGGACTGCAACATCCTCCCTTTGTGCCTCGGCGGCAATCGGTCTCCCAGTTAGACAAAAATTCTTCTGTTTCCTGACTTCCCTCATTGCTCCTTCCGTTTCCAGACGGTCTTACACCAAGCGGCAGCACCGAAGTAACAACAAAAACAGCAAGTAATATAGGCAAAGCAAAGCGATGTTAACGCCAAGACGGACGATAGACTGTATCTCTTAAAACTAAGGAATCTATGTGCCAACCTAGGACTGACGTTTGGAGCATATTAAAGTATACTTCCTACGATCCTTATCCTTATAAAACGGGTCATTTGTGGCGTGGATTCTAAAATTCACCTGATAATATATATGACGCAATTACTCGAGACGATGAGCCTGGTAACATATTTCAAGTTCATCAACATCGGTGAGGAGGTAATTTTAAATAATTACGAAAGCCATGTATTTACGTAGTTCTAAGATCCGTAGAAAAGGAATAACACAAAGAAGAAATGATTCGTAAAGACTCGTGAAAGACATCCAACTCTTAAAAATTTTCACGAGCTATTTTTCTCTTTATAAATTCTTCTTTACGTTTATTAAGGGTTCTTACAAAGGATCCCGATAAAATCATCAGACCAGATGTTTGCGAGACAAGCACGGGCCTTGAATCATTTCAAATGGTTTTTCACTGTCCTTATCGGACACCCAGATTTATACGATCGCTTTGTGGACGCGTCTCTAAAATAGAGATTATTTGATGAACGTTGGAGATCCTAATCATGGCGTTAGTATTGATCTGTTTTTAAATTTTTATTCAATTAAACAATGAAAATAAACAAATTCAAATCCTCTGTACTAGTACTGGGAACCACTAACGTGGGCGAGATGGATGGAGGTACAGTTTTTTATAGATGGTCAGAAAATGGTACAGGGTTCTATTGGGGCCGGGGGGGGGGGGGGGG
>NW_014333006.1:363260-417084 GCF_000341935.2 Cephus cinctus
GGGGGGGGGGGGGGGGGGGGGGCGTACTATACTTGGAAGAACTCAGTTAAAATTCTGAACGCTACAAACATTAGCTGATATAGCAGTAAATTAATGTGAATTATTGAGCCATAGAAATATATTGAAAAAGTAAGTTGCAAAATTATAGCTTATCAGAAACTGAAAATAAAGTTAGCTTATAACGTATTCAACTGTTGAAGCCAATATGAAAAATATTACGATGGAAGAATATGAATATGTGAACGATTTGGAGATTTGAAAAAAAAGTATTATTTAAGACTGACTGGTGTGCGCCCCCGCTCCCCATGTACCCTTTGTGTAGACAGTGGGGAAGATCGAGCCCTATTTCGTGCGTCAGAGTTTTTTCTTGAAGAATAAGTAGGGAGGGGTAAAAAAGAAAAAGGAAAACTCAAGAAAAATAAGGGGAGTGGGAGAGGGTAGTAGAGAAATTTGTAAAAAAAATAGGTTTACTCCTCGGCAATGTGCAAAGATTCAACCACTGCAACTTTACCATAAGCGTTATAACGCACAGCGTATATTTTCCCCTTGAAATATATTTGTACATGAATCAAGAAATCGTAACTCCACTTATACATATAAGAAGGATTTTTTACAGTTGACCTTCAAATCAAGCAGAGCTACCCTCATAAATTCTCACGGACTCTATTACTTGCATATCGATCGCATAAATCCACGAAAGGAAAATGCCCACTGCCTTTGATATATTTCATGGGAGGATCACTTTACAATAATTCCATAGATGATAACTGATGGGTTAACTTTTCCAGTCTCTTGCAACATTCTTTAAGACTTTTCAACGATTCCGAAAGGTCCTTGACACCAGTACGTGATTCCTTCATTCTATTAATATTATTTTCAAGTCTATTCAGCCGCTGTGCACAGGTTTCCAGGATATCCAATATACGTTTCAAGATGTTGAGTAAATTCGTACATGACTCGTCGTCGTCATTTGCAAAATACGCTTTGGCAATTGCACCTTGGGAAGATGTGGAAGATCTCACAGGAAAGGAAGAACTCGTAGCACATGACGCGGAGGCATTTTCGTGTTCAGGATTTCCAACGATTTCCGAGCCAGTCGACTTAGATGCGAACAGGAAGTTCAACTTGCACATATCACAATTATCCAACTGTGGTCTACCTGTAGCATACAAAATGGAAAGGGTTACGTCACGTACTCCAGTAATGTAAATGATTGCATCATCGCTACCTCCTGATCCTGACGGTTGAGACATTCTCGCAAATGGATGCAACACTGGTACAATGAAGTTTTTCGACTTTTATAACTAATTTAGGATTTTGCTGATCCTTAAGTAGGAAATATCCGAATGGCCCAACAGTCGAAGTGGTACTAATGAATTGTAACGTAAATTAAGAGTGAAATTTCTGATTTTAAAAATTCTTGAAAATTCAGTAGGAGGAGCTAAGATATTCCCCACTCAGGGGGATGCTGTCCCAGGGGAAGATGCTCATTGGTTTGAAATTATTTATTTGCAGCACTGAGGTCGTACATATAAGTTGAGCAGGTTCATCATTCGGAATATAATTTTTTTAAAGACAGTGTAAAAAAAATGTTGTTCAATCGCAGAACCACGTACAGTACCTCAGAGAACAGTGTGCATAATTTTGAAACACATGCTACATCTTTTGTATTTGTGACGAACCACCTTAAATTTGAAAAGTGTCTGTATTATTGTTTTTCGCGTTTTTGGGGTAATTGTTATTGATCCGCGAATGGTGACTGTAAATTACAGGTGATAAGGCCGAAAGAGGTGGTTAAAAATAAAATTTGCTACCAAAAAGAAAAGAGGACTGGTGACGTAGGAGATGGTGATACCCAGAAAGAACGAGTACCTTAAAAAACATCCAGGGTACCAATACCATTAGCTGCACCGGAGTGGAGAAATGTTTCCGGGATATATCGATCCTAAGATGCTGTAGGAGGAGTCTGAAAATATTAAGATAATTGGTGGATACCAAGTAAGAAAGGGAAGGAAAGACCTGGAGTAGGGATTCAAAATGGAGTCAAATTGTATATAAGCACAATAAGGACCGTATGTAGTATCGTGTTTAAAGAATTCTCTTGCCAAAAATTAACGTTGACAAATATTAAAATTATTATGAAGATACAGTACTCTGTAATCTTACTCGTCAGTACTTGGACACTGTGGAGAGACACACTCTGCCAGCAAGTTAATTCGAACGAATCAGCCGACGGGAATGAAATAAAAATTTCAACGAATCTTTCATCAGTGACAATATAAAGTTTTTCCAAGGAATTTTACAAAACTTTAACATCGCTATGGGAGAAGCTACCGAATTCAAAGAAGACCTAACGCTTATTCTGGAGAAAATCAAAGAGATCCGGTTCCTGCTACATCATGGAACCCATAGTCCGAAGACTGACGAGCAGAACCCACGCCTAGCCGAATTGCGTGGTAATTTGGGATTCGAAAAAATCGCTGGTACCGAGATTATTTAATTATTTTGTCAAGATAAATGGATGGTCGAACGAAGAGAAACTTTCGGTATCATTACGTCACGTCAATATAGCCGCACGAGGTCACTGGTTATTGCAATTGAACGCTCCTAAGACTTGGACGAATTTTCAATGTCATTTCCATGAGAGATACATCACGTAGAAGTCAGATGATCAAAAGTGGCAGAGGCAGGTTCAGCGTCTACGAGAAAAAAAATAACTGACTCTCACGTATTTTGCAGATAAATTATCACTCTGCAAAGCAGTTGGATTGGATTTGGACCAGACCAAGGAGCAGATACTATTTGGCATCCTATCGTACAAGGTTTACCTACAGTTCTGGATCCTGCCACGTCCATGCCAATTGTCTACTCAAACACGTTCTGAAGATGGAGAAAATGACTGGTTTAAGAAGGTAGGCAATCAGTGTGATAATAAAAAAAAAAAACGGAAAGAGATACTTGTGCCGGAAAGATTAGACGTATCAAGTGTTAACGTAAAAACGTCATGATTTCATAAGATCAAAAACGTCACTTGCCTTTCGATACTGAAGAATATTTTTTAAAAAAAGATCCTTGTCTGAGACTCATCTGGACTCGAGGAAATCCTTCGTAGTCTCTGCCATTGTATATAAGCACAATAAGGACCGTATGTAGTATCGTGTTTAAAGAATTCTCTTGCCAAAAATTAACGCTTGTATATAAGCATAATAGGGACCGTATGTAGTATCGTGTTTAAAGAATTCTCTTGCCAAAAATTAACGTTGACAAATATTAAAATTATTATGAAGATACAGTACTCTGTAATCTTACTCGTCAGTACTTGGACACTGTGGAGAGACACACTCTGCCAGCAAGTTAATTCGAACGAATCAGCCGACGGGAATGAAATAAAAATTTCAACGAATCTTTCATCAGTGACAATATAAAGTTTTTCCAAGGAATTTTACAAAACTTTAACATCGCTATGGGAGAAGCTACCGAATTCAAAGAAGACCTAACGCTTATTCTGGAGAAAATCAAAGAGATCCGGTTCCTGCTACATCATGGAACCCATAGTCCGAAGACTGACGAGCAGAACCCACGCCTAGCCGAATTGCGTGGTAATTTGGGATTCGAAAAAATCGCTGGTACCGAGATTATTTAATTATTTTGTCAAGATAAATGGATGGTCGGAATCAGCCGACGGGAATGAAATAAAAAATTTCAACGAATCTTTCATCAGTGACAATATAAAGTTTTTCCAAGGAATTTTACAAAACTTTAACATCGCTATGGGAGAAGCAACCGAATTCAAAGAAGATCTAACGCTTATTCTGGAGAAAATCAAAGAGATCCGGTTCCTGCTACATCATGGAACCCACAGTCCGAAGACTGACGAGCAGAACCCACGCCTAGCCGAATTGCGTGGTAATTTGGGATTCGAAAAATTCGCTGGTACCGAGATTATTTAATTATTTTGTCAAGATAAATGGATGGTCGAACGAAGAGAAACTTTCGGTATCATTACGTCACGTCAATATAGCCGCACGAGGTCACTGGTTATTGCAATTGAACGCTCCTAAGACTTGGACGAATTTTCAATGTCATTTCCATGAGAGATACATCACGTAGAAGTCAGATGATCAAAAGTGGCAGAGGCAGGTTCAGCGTCTACGAGAAAAAAAATAACTGACTCTCACGTATTTTGCAGATAAATTATCACTCTGCAAAGCAGTTGGATTGGATTTGGACCAGACCAAGGAGCAGATACTATTTGGCATCCTATCGTACGAGAGTAGTAGTTACACAACGAGAGTTCTGGGCCAAGATTCCTGCACAGACATATTACCGACTTGTGGGTTATCATCCGTGCTAAGTTAGGGACGTGGTGCCCCCTAGGTTAGCGACTATGGTAACTTAGGGTGATTGGGCGCCGTATGAAAGATTTCTGCTTACCGACAACACCGACATTTTTTCTTTGATGAAGGTGCTGCGGGCGCGCAGTAGTCGATGGCGCCAACCCCTTCATCGGCTGAACGTCATCGGAAGGGGGCCGTAGTTTTACGTCAGGTGTCAGGGATTTTACGGCAGATTTCAGAAATATTATGGCAGATTTTAGGAATTTTACATCAGACGTAATTGAGTACATTGACCTTTTGTACGTTACCGAATTTTGCACTTGCGATCCAGAAGCAGCTCCTACCCTTTACACTTTCCCGCACAGTAGCATGTACAGTCGGTGGAGATCAAGAATGACCCTTCGTATGTCACCGAAGAATTCGATTTAACGATTTAACATTTTCCATCGCACAATTGAAATGCGGAGCATGGTGAAACCAGACCAAGGAGCAGATACTATTTGGCATCCTATCGTACAAGGTTTACCTACAGTTCTGGATCCTGCCACGTCCATGCCAATTGTCTACTCAAACACGTTCTGAAGATGGAGAAAATGACTGGTTTAAGAAGGTAGGCAATCAGTGTGATAATAAAAAAAAAAAACGGAAAGAGATACTTGTGCCGGAAAGATTAGACGTATCAAGTGTTAACGTAAAAACGTCATGATTTCATAAGATCAAAAACGTCACTTGCCTTTCGATACTGAAGAATATTTTTTAAAAAAAGATCCTTGTCTGAGACTCATCTGGACTCGAGGAAATCCTTCGTAGTCTCTGCCCAGTGTCAGCCTTGTGATTGAGCAGCCATCGTCAAGACAGTGATTGGAAATGGAACGATCGAATTATTGGGTCCAATTGATCAGGGTATTTTTGATTGTCTCATGCGGGAATCAGCTATTGGATGGGTTTTTGAACTTGGAAATTCTAATGGGGCGATAATCATGGGACATACGATCTATGCGAAGAAATTGGTTCGAAATATGTATACATATGTCGATTTGTTTATATGTACAATATATACAAAAATAATGTATGGAGAGGCATATGGAATATTTTGGTCAGAATAATACAAGACGTTTGCTGCTTCAGATATTGATTAAAGGTATTTAGAATCATAATACACTGTAATTAATTTATATGTGTAGCCCAGTCACACGAGTCTTACAAATGTGTAATTTGGAGCTACCTGATCAGGAGCTCCAGGAGCTCCTGATTATATCTGTCTAAGGCTTTTGTGATTGGGGTAGGTACCATATAAATTGATTATAGTGCATTGTAATTCTAATCACCTCCAATCAATGTCTGCAGCAACAGACGTCTTGTATTATTCTGAACTGAGTATTCCATCACTGTTTTCAAGTCGAAAATGAAATGGAGAAATTAAATAGTCAATGGGTTAATGTATATCTAAAGAAAATATTAAATTTTGCAAATAAAGACAAAAGATTTTATTTGTAGTTGCAGGTAATGCGCATACTAATGTAATTGCTAAATTATTCAATAGAGTTATAATACTATACCACTGATTATAAGAGGAGTCATCATAAGTCACAGAAATTCTTTTCCTTCTTCTTTCGTATATGTTTAGGTAAACACTAACCATACCGACATATTTTATAAACGTATTTTTGTCTCTAAAACGGTGAAATGACCGGTCGATGGTACGATTAGTGTTAAGGTATAATATATTATATGTTGATAAATTGTACTCAGTATTGACTGTAAGAATACTATTTAATTTATTACTGTATGGGCGAATATAGGATGCGTGGAGATATATTAAATACTAGATGTAGGACGATGTTCAGAATAAAGAGATTAGGAAAAATAATGATCACGATCAGAAAGCAAGTTTGAATTAATAAAATTAATGTGAGAACAATATCATTTGAAATAATAAAATTCCGACTTTTACCTATCACAATTCTAATCAGTTCAAATCGAAAGATGAGCCCATATCGTGACGAAAAAACCATTTTCGTCCCATCGATCAGACATTTATTTGGCTCCTCAATCTTCAAAAAGTCCTGTTTCAGAAGGTATTTTCATTGCGAATAAGAAATGCAAATCAAAGATATCAAATGCTCAGGATGCGTTTGTACTTCCTTCGTATCACAACGAGGTCATCTTTTCTTTTTCTTCGATTCTTCGTTACAATTTGTATCTGGTGCCCATTTCACTTTCAGCCATTTATTCGTTAATGCGATTCGCACAAGAAAAAAACCGTTACGATACATACATGCGTATATATTAGAATTAAGTATTCCACATGTACGAGAACGTATGTTCATTTTATTTTCGTGAACTTTTTTATTCTCTTTCGACCTACATTTTATTGGTAGATAAATGTTAGGGTAAAGAAGTAATTATAATATCGATTTCTTTTATTAATGCCTTTCATAATTTTCCTGCTCTCTTCTCCTCCTCTCTGCGTCACAGTTTATTCATAATAAATTGACTGCATATGCGTCACGTTATAGATACATCTCTTTTACAATTTACATTACGTACAGCCGCTTATAGATTCGTGGTCGAGGGATGCTTAATACTTAATCTATAAAGAATCCAATTGATCTCTTCGTAGAGCGTCGCACTTATCGAAAACAAAGTCACGAAATTTCGTGCGATGCTCGTCCACCTTCGAATTTTTCCGTGCATCTCGTTCCGGTCGTCTGAAACAGCTATCTTCACGTTATTAATTGGAACGAGAAGTCACGTGCGGACGTCGAAAATACTGATGGTGAAGTCAGTATAATAATATAATTTTCTTTTGTTACTTTTCTGTTTCTTTTTTTAAACACTTTAACAGACAATATATTCACGGATTAACGATTAAGTTTCGATATATTACATGTGACTGTGAAAAGGAAATTGAAATGGAAAAAAAATGATGAAAAATATAACTAATTACTCTATTTCCTCGATTATCAAAAATTCTGAAATAGTTCTGCAAAAATCAAATAATTTGACGTGCGAAAATATCGACTGATTTTAAAAATGTGCTTTTTTTTCGAATAGTCATTATTTTATTATTTACATGTATTTTCGTATTAATGTATGCGTTATATAATTTCAAAAACTGTTATATCCAATTTTGGTTTTATCGAGGAATCAAAGTGCTGTTTTAGGAAAAAATGCCGTGTTATTCGTACAAATGAGATTCGCAATTTTTTTAAAACATTTTTTTTTTGTATAAGGAAAATACCGTATTCGGACAGTTTTTCAAACTCCTTTGTTCGAAGCACACTTTTTCGAAAGACACTGGTTCGAACACGGACATTTGTTCGAACTGACATTTTTTCGTAAATAGTGTTTCTCGAAATTATTCCATAAATCACTAATTCGATAGGCGCACGGACAGCGCGTGTATAAAGGTTCACCGATTCACCGATTTCTTGTTTAGTTAAATATAAAACCGCATTTAGAACTCTGATATGATGAGCTTAAAAGTGGCTATGTTAGGTAAGACTTCCAAACTGTCATCTTGCCCGAAAAAAATTTTGTTTAAATAAAATAAAGAGTTGTAATTAATTTCTAGTTTGTAATAAAGTACAATTTTTTGATGCTTCCGTTCAACGAATTTTCTAAAAATTATTCATTCGAACAAACGTCTATTCGAAAAAGTGTCCGTAAACCGGAAAACATTACAGCGGTACGCCTATCGATGAATGAAATGATAAAGCATCAGTTAAGATAAAGATACATCTTATTAACAGAGTGTATTTGAGTAACCGTGCAGTCGGAATTTTCGATCCAGATTAATTACACGAGCATAATATATAAAAAAAAAAATTTATATGAACCACTTGGACAATCCAAGGACTGTTTCGGTTTAAACGGTTATATATTAGTTTGAATTTTTTTTACATTATCATACTTTCTAGGGGTGACGATTGCGATAAATAACACTGACAACAATCTGACTGATCGATACAGTACGTGTATAAAGAGTTACACATGACTCGAGGGCAAGTAAGTTCCGACTGCACGGATTATGAATAAAATCCAAAAGGTATTAAATTCGTTAAAATCGTCACAGTGTAAAATGATCTGTTCTCGTGTATACAAGCTATGGTCGCTATTTACGTATTTGCGTGTCCATATAATTTTAGGTGTACGCATTACACTATGTATAATTAATGGATAAAATCGTAAAGCTAGTACGACAACTGTTCTCGACACTCGGCACAATAGCACATCCGACGCAAATGGAAAATATCACTTTCGAAAAACATACAACGTGCGCCTCTACCTACAAAAATGGTTATTATAGTCTGCTAGTGTACAATCATAATAATAATAGGGGAAAACTGGTTAATGGCGACGATGTTTTTTTAAAAATTTTTTATCATTAGAAATCAATAGAGAAAGGATGAATCTTTTAAGTTTTTACTGTCATATTGGATCAACCTTTTGATCTGCAAGAAAATAATCACCAACCGAACCAAAGAAGAACAAAATGCGAATGCTCTTTGATTTTTATAAAACTCAGTACTTAAAAGTTTTTAGAAATCGCTAAATACAAATTTGAGGTAAAACATATTAAAATTCACAACGGTGGATCCAATATGGTGAGCCAAAATTTTGAAAAAATTTTAAAGAAAGATCTTTTTTTTTTAATTGTCACACACGGATATAGTTGATAGGGTGACAATACTGCTCAAAAAGTGAATATAATTTTTGCAAATATACTTATTAAATTATTTATAGCAAAGCATATGGATTTCATATCTTTGAATGAATTGTATAATGTTTCGAAAATGAAAAAATGAAACCGCACGTATATAATCAATATAATGATTAGTATGAAGAAAAATGAAGCATTTGGCACCTACGCAGACCATAGGATCAATATGGATTTTGTTTTCCCTATAGAGTAAAATATGTAGAAAATAGACTAGCCGGCATTACTCCGTTTTCTCCTATACAAACACAGTGAGAGTAATTTGTCTGACTGCGTCGGACGACTTTCCATTTCGAGCCTAAAGGTTAATTTAAAAGGAACCTCTAGCCGATGCCAAGTTGCTAAAGCGTACAGCGAAAAACACGTGTTCTGTGTAGATTGGTCGATAAATGTGTTTTATTAATTTACTTATTTCGTTTTATAGTAGATTTTGGATTTTGGATAGTCAGTACAACAAGTATATATTGATAATGATTTTCAATTAACGGATTGTCAAAAAAGAAGCATGAACTGCAGGAGCTCGTGCTGAAATGTAAAATTTGCATTGAGAATTGTTTGATGTTTTTTTTTTCTTATTCTTTCAAGATAAATTGGATAACGCCGCCTGTATTATTTATATGTACCAAGGAAACGAGAAATGAAGAAAAAGGAGGAATAAGGATGGCGCTCTTAAGATTCAAAGTTTTGGTTTTCGTTCGTTGCACCTTTATAATCTCTGACGCTCTATGACGTAAGTCTGTGCACATGTCGCAGTCTCCCGATTCTTATCGAATTTTTTATTGTTCACTTTTTTACTTTCTTAACATTCGCCGATTTTATATCACCCTTGCCTATCTCCTTCTCTTTCATGCTCTCATCATTTCACGCATCAAGTACGCACACTCTCTTTTATACTTCTGTTCTCTATTTGGCTTTCGCACTGTCCTTGCAAATTCGCTGACCATAGGGAATCACAAAGACGGTGATCCTCGACAGGCTAGATAAAAGTCTATCACTGATATGAATAAAATTGTCATGTTAAGTAACGCTCCTCCTTCGTTCTAATTATCTAGTATAAAATTCTCAGGAATTACGTATAGTATATTATATATATATAGTATATACGTATATATATTGTAAAGTGGCATTTTGGGATGCACGTCACAAAACGTGGAATTCTAAGATTTTCGGCTACAACGTGGGGCCTTATGCGTAGGGAAGGGATTTCGTGATGTTGTACTGTCTTATTTGCTAAATTTATACTTAGTTCCCTCGTGGGAACGATTTTTTGTGTTTCATACTTTTCAAGCAGATCAGAATGGACCCTGTCAAAATTTGAATACTACGGGCCATTGAGGTGTCATTGTCTTGTATTGTTTTGTCTAGTCTTGTCTGGTCTTATATAGGGTATAGTACAGAATCGTTACCGTTTGAGGGTCCAGATACCTGGGAGATTGTGTTCCTGTGGATATTTAGAGCGACTGGGAAGGCGGCGAGAGACGCTTTTGCGAGTTGGCCATATTTACGTTAGCGATTGATAGACCGTGTCGCAATGTCGTGCCTTACGCATTTCCCATCATTGTTGGATTCGCGAATTGCTGATCAGTGGCGTTTTGAAGGATTAGTGCTGTCTGATGACGTTCATGTGTCATATTTTGGTTTTGCGTTATCGCCTATACAGTCCATGCTTCACAGAATCGTTTTCTTAGCGCAAGGGTATCGTGAATCCGTTAGCACTAGCTAACGTTAATTTTTGTATAATACAGTTTAACTTGCATATTCAGTTGAGAATATTGTAGAGAATTTATTTATTTTAATTTAGATTTGATTTTTGGTGTTTTATAAAGTCAATAATAATTTGTCTCGCAAACCTAGGACCCCACCGCATAAAAGTTAGCCATGGTAAATTTTGGAGACAGTTAAGCGGTACAGCTTCACTGTACCTGGCGCCAATCAACGTGGTTTATCGGTTTCTTTCTTTCTTTTAATTTTCCATAGAGTCTCATTTATTTATAAACGCGATTTCACTATGAAAATTGCCGTTACAATATATACCAGCTATTCAGTCCAAACGCACCATCTGAATATGGTTTTTCCATAAGACTATAATGGGCGCACCAATTTCAGATGGTGCGTTTCTATCAAATAACCCTGTTTGCATGTACATATATATATATAGTATATACTGTACGAAGGTTATCAGACTAACAATATTACTACCGCGCATGCGCAGTTCTCTTGCCGCTGATTTTATCTCCAAAAATCTCGCCAAGTTCGAGATCGATGCGTTGGAAGTCGGAGCGACCGATAAAGACAAGATCGTCGAGAGGTGATCGCAAAGGAGTACAAGTGGCTAGGTTGTCGTCCTCGTGGCACAGGACACGGGTGTTACGAGCACCACCTCCCGGAGTTCCCTCTTCCGGCAGAGTGACCTCCGAGTCGACGGAGGCGTTCGCTGACGTACCATGAGTCGGTCATCCCATGATCGAGAGGTCGACGACCATCAGGGTGTCTGTCTGTAGAGGATCGAGGCTGGGTCGCTAAGCCTATGTGGGAACGCTAAATCCACTTGTTTCGCTTCATTACACTTGAGTGTCTGCGTCCCCACATGAGGTTGTATCATACTATCGTCCCTTGGATGTGCTGGGGGTCCTGGGGGCCAGTTTGGGTTTGGCTGGGGGATGGTCCCATTGGACTCTGAAGGGAGGGTGGATCGTAGAGGCCGCCAAGGGAGCCACCAAGACCAGCGCCAAGGGATGGGCCGAAGCCGGCACCCATGGTCGGCATAGAGGGTAAACCCACATCGAGGATTCCGGTGTTACTGGCGATACTACCCAGAGTACCCTCTTCCGGTGGTGTGACCTCAAGACCGATGGAGCCGTTCAGGGCGATCTTGATGGGATTGTGATTCGAGGGGTGGGAGAGTGCCCCCAGGCCGATGTCCTCCAAGCTGCTCTTTCGCCTCGTGGTCAGACCTTGTCTCAGGGAGTTGCTCCTCCTGAGGAGGATGTCGTCGACTACTCGCAGGGAATTCGAACGACCTCTTAGGGTGCCGGCTACGGTGGGACTGTCCGGTAAAGAGAGAGAGTTCGACTTTGTACTTCCGAGAGGTGGTGCTCTAGCTAATCCGATCCCGGAGCCTCGTCGACTTCCTGGACCGCCGGCACCGGCTCCGGCACCAATCCCAGCCGACGCTACCGCTGCGCTCATCTGCGCCACCAGCTGAGCCGAGCAGAAACTGATGTTGCTCTTCCTTCGCGAATTGTGTCTCTCGAACGTCTTCTGCGCGGAGAATGGACTCGGCCTTACCAGATAGACTATGTCACCCTCCTCCAGCTTCAAATCGCAGCTGGGGTTTATTATCACGTACGACAAGGAGTTCCTCTTCTCGGACACGTCGTCGTAGTCCGCTACTGGCAGGTTCAATGACTCCATACGCGATCGCACCAGGTTCGCGATTTCCGCCCTTTCGATTTGCTGGGCATGATTGTCCCGGGCCTCATCGCTGAGGCTCATCGAGTACTGGAACCAAGACAGTTATTAATCCACTACGTCACCCTTAGGAAAATTACTTCCGATCTCACCCCAGCCTCCAAAGCAGCACGACTCGTCTTTCCATTTTGTATTTATAACGATATAATTCTCCAAATGTGATTTTACTAAATTGACTTTTTCTTTTCATCAAAATAAAAACGAGTCGTTGCTGCAGGGGCGAGAAAATCTTCATCTGCCATCTCGAGACAACGACGAGCTAATATTCATATATATGCAATTAAACAATGCGCTTCGTATAGGCATGCGACATTCACGCTCCCGAGATCATTTTCATATTTTACTTCCGTTTTTTAAGTTGGCATGCGTGCGGTGCTCGAGTAGCATGAGGAGAAGAAAAGTGTTTCGAAAAAAGAGGAGAAAAGACAGATACACACATCAATACTTACAGCGGAAGCACTCTTGTCGCGATTCGCGCAATTCGCTAGACAGGAAGCTGCTGCGGAATGACGAACCTTATATGTCACCCCGACGCCAGTGTCGCTCTCAGCGTCTGAGTCGCCCTGTCAAACCATAATTAATTCTACCTTTACTACGCGCTGTCGCCCTGTAACGAGATCAAGTCCTCTTGGCATCCTTTTCTACATCCTTAACATCCCGCACTCTCCGACCTTGTTATCGCTCTGTATATTCACTCAAAACTTTTCTTATCGTCAGAGTTACGCATTCGCATGCCAAAGTAGAGACTATCCTCGAGGATCACCTTATTAAGCAAAGTATATACATTTTTTATAATTCCGTCATCTAAAACGACGTTTCTTTGCTGTCTCTCGTCTTCCATTGCTGCTAAATCTAAGCACGATGCAAGGTTGTTAATGCAAGGCTTGCACATTATCTGATCCTGGTAATTGGGTCAGGTTTCGCGATCAGGAAAGGTTTGTAGGATGGAAGAATAGACAGAGAATGAGCACAGCCATGCGCTACTCACAGCCGCTATTGATTTCGCATCTGTAGGGATGCGTTCCAAAAATTTACTCAAATTTAATCGAGTCAATGTTGATCTTACTGATATAATTTGTTTAATTAAATTTTGTAGTCTTAACTTGATCATGATCATTCGAGTAAGGTATTGGAACGCATCTTACGCCCGTTACTAAAATTATTTGTTTTTGATAAATTTTTCTTTTTTTCAAGCAATTTGACTCACGTGCGAAATGTCGGCTACGCTCGTGTCCTGCGTCCTGTAGATTCCTATTGGGATCTCGCAGGTCGTCGAACACAACTTCTGGTAGAGTCTTCCATATGTTCTTATCCACATGTCGTCTTTTGTTATTCTCATCTGAATAGAGCTTATTCTTAATTTCGTGAAATTATGTATTTGGGTCATTCATGTTTTTTTTTACAGGCACTTACTGATGTCAAAAATCCTGATCCTGGTGCCTGATCCACTCCTAGCAGTAATCTCACGAAAGTTATCACGTAGTCCTTCACAAAGGCTTGGTAAAGTAGGGTATCCAACATGGACGCACTGAATACACTTCCGGCGGCAAACGGAAGTCGAAACATGTACGATATGTGAGAACCTCTTTCCTTTTCTCTCTGTATTAAAATATAAATAAATTATTAGCATTCACTCGCTATCGATAAATTTGAATTTTATCTACTGTATCCCCTAACTCACTTCTACTCCAAAAAAACTCACCAATCCTGGCGTTTCAAATTTTTAGCATTGAAGCGAATCGCAAAGCGTATAATGTGTATGCGCGTTATATTTATTAATAAACTAATTAGCTTTTTGTTCAAAAATATTTTTTTCTTAATAATTTCTTTCATTTCTATTTCAATCGAAAAATGCTTTGTCTCTACATCAGGATCAATAAAATTGTGATGTTAAGGAACGGTACAAAATTATAAATTAAATTGATGCACGTTAAAAACACTTGAACAATTGTTTAATCCACGCGATGAATACGTATACTTATCAAATAAATCTTTCAATCATTCCAGTTGTTCATTATTGTGAACAATTTTGGGCTTACTGTTTTTCATGCGTGCCTTTATACAAATCGCAACGACAAGAGTCTTTTTTCAGTTGTTACTAATAACGTTATGCAACATTAGACCTCGGACTAAACTGACACTAAATACAAATGAAAAAATATCTGAAAAACTTTTCGATTCCTTCGTGAATGTGCTAAGATGCGTACTACACGTTATTTCATGCTTTTGACTAGACAGTAAGAATGCGAGATAAATTAAAATGATAACGCGTGATCGGATTTCTATTCTATTACAGCGCTAAGAGACCCCGAGACACGAATCGTCATCAGTATACCCATTTCGATAAGAATTGACTAATAACACAAAATTTCATATTGATGTTACTTAAGTAATGTCAACGGTTCACTGTTGTATCTTGCAAATTAGAACCCGTGAATCGAGGTATCAGCTGTCAATCTATGTACATTTAAAAATTTCCAATCCAAGGGCCTAACTACCCAAGTGCTTTCAAAGATTGGTCGAAGATCAAAAGTTCAAACGATGCCATTTAGAAAAGTAATTATCAATATTATAATTCGTTTCATCAAGAAGCTTGATTATCATAAAAATAACAGCTGGCAGTATTAATTTAATTTTACAAGATAAGTATAATCTATATTTCATTGAATTTGGTAGTTTCATAAGTATCAACCTAGTACCACTAATAATACTTATGACGACAAGCAGTAGAGTTCATACTCATGAAAAAGAGATAATTACTTCCGAAGGAGACTGTTGAAGCAGTACCTAAAGTACCTAAGCAGTACCTAAGTAAAAGTATTTCTCGTGTACAGCAAATTTACATTTCCACAGTTTCCTGCCTTTTAATTTTTTTACAGTGAAACATTTCTCAGCAATGCTTAAGAGTGCGTAACGATACTTAAAGTACTCGAGTTAATTGCCACTAGTATTTAGGTTCAATAGCAACCTTAGCATTTAGCTACTGAAAGCCCTGATCCTTTTTTGCAGCTACTGCCAGTCATCGAAAATCATAATATAGATATTACTCTCAGTATTGAAATGTTAATAGAAAAAATTTCATGTCCCATAACACTTATGGTTTATGAATATTTCTTGATAAATAAATGCGATCATGAACTATGATCCCAACCAAGTACAAAGTGACATCGGTAGTTCTCAGACAGACAAAAATACAAAAATCAGTCAATCAATCAAGTCAATCAGAGTTGAAAGTGAGTGATATCGTGTTACCGGGGAGCCCATCGAAGGCTCATCGGGGTAGTTGTCACTGGAAGTAGCACTGAGGAGTACCTTTTCCATTTTGCTGAGATGCAGTGCATACTTGTCGTGTGCCCTGAACTGCATAAACCGCATATTGCTCGATTGAGACAGCTCCGTTATGCTTTTTATGCTCGGAAAGAATCTGTTGAAAACAACAGAAATTAATTACATTATTCATTGTTAAGAAATGAAATTAAATGAAAAGTATAAAATATTCTGTTCCCCAATTTCTCTCTCTTACTTGAACATGGTTTGCACAGCTACGATCGTATTGCAATCAGCCAGTGTATCTTCTTCAGCTGAATTACTAAGTTCTTTGTTAACAACCACGACATTTTCAGCAAGCGTGATTCCTGCTCTGAGTAAATCATCGAGACAGTCAATGGAGCCCAGCATCCAGTATATCAACGGGAAGTAAGAAAGAGCATCCAGAAAAGCAATTTCCGGTCTCCTTTCCAATAGCAGAATGATAGGATTCAAGGAAGTTTTTGATCTGATAAAATAAAATTATTTCAATACAGAAATTTTGTGAGGACATTTTTTTTCAAAGTTATTCAGACTTTTAAAAACGTACCGGAAATGCGCGCGCAGCGGTATGATAAAGTTGTATATTCCGTTGCTCGCGTAATCCGCTGCCAGTATAATAGTTTTGTTTTGCCAATTGTATTCCTTAGCATTTCGATAACTGCAGTGCTCGCAAACCTTGAGAGATAAAGAAAAATACGGAAGTTAATAAAGTTAATAAAAAATGTACTTTAATAATTAATTGATTCAGTGCTCATTGACAGTGCTCAGTCATCGGCGATAGACAACGATTACCTGTGCCAGTTGCAAACAGCAGAGTGGTTTCTTTTCCTTAAGGAGGTAACACAAGGTTGGCGACACACCGATGAATGGCGACACAGGTGGAAATCCTTTGACAATTCTGAAAAAAAGTCATAATTTCATGTGATAGTTTTCTTTTCTTTTTTTTTTTAATCAACACAAATCCTCATTTTTGGATCATCGAGTATTTCAGGGTATTGGCATATTTTCTTATCTGAGCCACGCGCATTATCACCTCTAATATGCAATAAATTTGAAGTATTTGCCGCATTGCTCGTTTGAATGTTGCAAGTGAAGTTACACGTTCATCATGACGAAACTCGATGATCATGTTGCTTCAATATGTACTTTACTTGGGATATGGTAACGACTGGTTGGCTACTCAAAAACCCAAAACTTGGCAGATTTTTCCTGACATTAATTACGCGTACGTAAAATGCAGCTTATTCGAATTTATTAGTCATGAGCGTTTATGCACTTCCAGTGCATTCCTAGCTTTTTTTTTATACTTTCACAGTGAATATCGGCGCAATATCCGTTGGGCTGACGATGGGACTACCGAATGTTAGTATTCCAGAATTCGGTGATTCCGCGAATACCGAGACGGACGTTGCTCTAGAAAACGTCTCTCTCGTCGAGACGTCTATTTTTATAGGCGCCAGTCTTGGCGTCTTAGTACCAATTTTCATCGTCGATGTTTATGGGAGACGCACGACTTTCATTGTCTTTGGAGTTGTTAATGCTAGTTCTTGGATTTTACTTGCTAATGCGAAAGACATGGTGGTAAGAAATAAAAGCGATTTTTTTAAATTTGCGAATATTTAAATTCATCTTTTATCAAAATAATTATAAAAGTGCCCTGTCACACTAATGGATCAGTAGCAGATTAGTCTGCAATGAAATAAAATAAAAAATACGTGTAATCACATATTTAAAAAATCAATTAGTTTTGAAACGTATTTTCGACTTTATACTCGACTTTATACTCGATAAAATTTAATTATTTTTTTTATTCCGTTTGTCACTGGCATCGAGTTCGTTTATGAATTATCTATATATTATCTACGTATTTTATGAAATTAAAAAATACACAAACACGTTTCCAAGTGTTAATTAAAAAATGTCAAATAAGAACAATAAATTGTATAACCTCCAAATTAATATTTTAATTTGCAGTTTATCATTACGGGCTCATTCGTCGGCGGCTTCGCTGTAGGAATATTTCTAATAACCGCTACTCTCTTTGTCAGCGAGATCTCGCTGCCAGAAAATCGTGGGACAGTCGCTACAATGACAAGCTTATCAGGCTATTTTGGAATATTTATTATTTGTTATCTGGGAATACACGTGGACTTGCAAATCCTGGCACCAGGAATAATAGGATTTACCATATTTTTCATAATATCCACATCGCTATGGATGAACGAGTCACCATACTATCTGTACAAATGTGGAAGGGTCAGTGGATAGTTTCAATAAAAAAATAGTACACTAAATTTTAAACAAATTGACCATCAATAAAAACCGTTTCAGGTACTGGACGCTAAATTATCTCTGATGACTTTACGTGGCAAAACCACAATTTTGGAAATCGACGAGGAGCACAAGTCAATGGTACAATTTTTCAATTCCGAAATTGAATATCCAACAAGAGTTAAGAGGATGATCAACTTGATGTTTGGCTCTGGGAAAATGGAGATGTCGATGATGTTCCTACTACTGACACTGTGCACGACTCAAGTGATTGGTGGCTACGCAATGACCAATTACGTTGATTCTATCGTGAGCACGCAGCTGCCCCGATACGGTACCGTTTTCCTTGCCCTTATGAACTTTGTCTCAGTAGTATGTTGTCTGGGTACGATCGAAAAAATCGGACGTAAGTTCATACTGAAATTATCGTGTATCGGGTCGTCTACCTGCTATTTGATAATATTCATATACAATTTTTATTATGGGACCAAATGCGAGCCTGGAAACGGGACGGCAACATCACTGATAATAATAATAGCAATATATTACATAATCTATACATTTGGCGTGATACCGGTAATACCGGTACTGACCAGTGAGATCTTTCCAAACAAGATAAAAACAGTAGCAATAGGATTCTGCTTTTCCTCTGTGTATCTGGCCAACTTGATAATAGCATGGTTGTACTTTTCATTGAGCCATCTCATGGGAGTCTGTCCTACGTTCGCCGTTTTCACGTTCACCGGCGCCATAGGACTTCCCGTTATCATTTGGTCATTGCCAGAGACCAACGGTAAGAGCTTGTATGAGATTCAACATGAATTAAGAGACGAAATCATAGACCCAGTGATCCCTTCGTATTAACCTTCCGGTGGTGAGCCGTGGCCTGAGGAACGTGACAGATGTACCTAGGGCGAGAAAAAGGGGGGAAGCACTGAAGGGGTAATTTTTGAATATTTAATTCTTCACCATACTCGTTTTTTTATTCATATGGACTTCCGTACGCATCCATATGAATTAAGCATTGTATGTCCATAATCATTAATCAGTTTGATTCTTAGACATTATCTTCTAATAACACAGTGTAGATTCTGTATTTTGAACCAGATCTCAGATAATGATTATTGTCCGTCTGGTTTGATCGAATGAAATCAACAATGATAATTATGAGCGTTCAGTATGTCTGCACTAGAAAAATTATTATTGTTATGGTCATCTATGTCGATATATATATATAATATACACATAAATTTAAGGGATATCGTACAGTACGTATAATGGTGACTCACCCTTTAAAACTGAGGCACAGGAAGTCGCCGGAAGAGAAGAGCGTGCGCAGTGCGCAAGAGCGGTGCGAGGAAGACATCAAAAACATCCACAGGAGTTTAGGGTGTCAGGCAGGGCACATCATCACACAGCATTGCGACATCACACAGGAGATTATCGAAAGACATTATGAGGAGACATTTGTCGAATGGACTTTTGCATGGCAGAATGGATGACACAGTGACGTGCATTACGTAGTGAGAAAGAAAGAGATCGCATTCATTTCAAGGCTCTTCCTAACCCAAATCAAAAGTTCCAATGATATATCATATATAATATATGGTATTATCCTGCGGGAGTTTTGGGAACTTATCGATCTCGGTCGATAACGTAGAAATCACAGGGCCGTCTCATAGAAAAAAAAAGGTATGGGCAGTAAGAATACTGGCTGGATTCTTTGTTATTTGATTCCAGAAGAACGTATATGAAGATAATGGACAATAGGATGTAATAATAAAGGATGTTACTACTGTCTGGATGGATAATATAATTATGATAGGACGACACCTATCGGAATATATTGATGTCTCTAACTGTATAAAATAACATGAAATAGTGCGAATCGTATTTTTTCACCTTTTTCAACCGTCTTAGATATTTTGATCGTGAAATTTTAACGGAATATATTCTCCGTCAGTCTGTCCGAGTCTATGCTCCGTTATTGTATTAAAAATATGATAAACATGTAATAGACTAGTGAGTATGTGCGAGGCGCATGACAGACGTCGGACGAGGACATGTGACTTATTTTTTTCGTTGCATTTTCAAGGTTACACATATATTCAGGATGGTTAAACGGAGCATAGAGGTGGCAAATTAAATGAAAGTAAGTCGCGGAAAATCCTCGCTTGTGTCCTTATAATTCAAGATGGCTGATCTGGGTCCGGAAGAGCCTTAAACCAATAAAATTCCATTATACTAAACTTTATTATTCGTTTAACAAAAACCCTAACTCTGTTCTTGTCAGTCGGGTCTCAAGAGGACGCATCGCTATCTGTAGTTAAACACTTAAAATGCACTCTTATAATATGCATGTATGTGCAATGTAGCATTGGAACGGTTTACATAAGTGATGTGTAATTGTAGCTAAGGCAAGGTTGAAACTGCACTGTATTACATCGCAATACTTCACCAAAATTAAAAGTCAATAGTAGATAAGAATGTATCTATATGCTGAACTTGTATAGTGAAAACAATTTTTTACATGAAGAAGAAGACTTTAATTGTTAATAATTGTTGATACTTGATACTACTGACAATTCTTAATACTTTAATTGTTGAAGTTATTGACAAGTTCTGTGCGTCTTATCGTAATGAATTTTTGCGGTGAATGAACAACATGTAAGATCTGAATGGCGTGAAAGTGACTAGAAAAAAAAACAGTAAAAAATTTATTAAAAAAATAATTTGTCAGAATCAAGTAATAGTGGACCAAAGAATTTGAGATCATGCCATGCGAGTGCGGTGAATGAAATAAATAAAGTCAAACTTCTCTGATGAATTTTAGTCTATTGAGGTATTTGTAGCCTATAATTTATATACGTGTTCATGGTTTTACATTGTAAGTGAATGCTTACACCTAGTGAAGATTCATTCATATCTTGCAGAGATCTGGACCGTCAAAGGAAGATACTCACGCAATTTTTTCACTGGGTGATCTCCAAGGGACGTCATCATCCATCTCATCCTCAGACTCATCACCTTCGTGGTCCAATGATTCCTGACCAGGAAGATGAAGGGTCGAGCTAGTCATCATATCCGGTACCGGAAGTATACTGGGTCGTCTACTACCTGAAAATTGAAATGAAATACTGAATGGATCGTATCTATTTTAACAATACTGTTGACAATCAAACGTATTGGATTTTTTATGGTTTGATTAATAATAAAATGTCAAAAATAACAGACCTCTTCTTTGCATCAATATTTCCGGACTGAGCAAATTTGGATTTGGATCCATCGAGCGTGGCACGTCTAGATGATTTCCAGTAATTGGCGTTGGTGGTGATGATCCTGCGTCCTTTATACATTGCCTTGAGTCTCCTAAGCCTGCTGGATCCAGATAAGTTGCTGAAAAATTAATAAATCATCTCTGTGAAATCAATATGGCGACAGTAAGTCCTTAGAGTCGTGCATCATAAAGTGTATTACATGCTCACGATTACGAAACAGGTTAATACGTACTGAAGCATAGTGTCTAGAAATTTGAGAAAAATATAAAAATAACGGTTAGGAAAAATATTTTACGATCATGAAAATTGTTATTCTTGAAATAGCATAAATTCCATTAACAAATTTGAAACGATTTGCATAAGACTTACACGTGTATTAGGCGTGTAAAATAACATCCCCAGGATAAAGCGTCGAAAGGGGAAAGATGAAAGGAAGGAAGAAAAGTCATGGTTAAGGAAGGAAGAAGGTGTGCAAGCAGTTGTATGAGGGACGTGATGGAGGTTTTAATATTGCAATGAAGTGTCCACTAATGAAATTGAAACTAAAATCTAAACTAACCTACATGTCAGATTATTGACTATGCAGTTATCCTATATCTTCCTGAACAATCTTTATTATCCATTTCACAATATGGGAAACTATGTACGCGTTAACCAAAGCAAGCCCATAAGGTAATACCTGGTACTACGTCATCGTGAGTTAGCAAAGCCAGCGAGTAGTGGCTTCATTTTTTAAGGCTGGTCCACATTAAAACATTAAATAAATATACTTTTAACAATGGATACTACAGTGCAGGATTAAATCGAAGCTGGCGCACCTACAAGAAGATTAATTAAAAGCAGAAGCGAGTGCGACACTCACGGTGAACATCGGATGCGAGTAGGTTGTGATGTTGGAGTGTGGGCGTGCTAGGGGGGACCAGCAAGATAACCTGTGGGGGCAACGGGGCCTTCGGGCCTGGTGAATTTCCTTGACCCTGTCCCCGGGGCCCCGTCCAGGTCACGGGCCTAGTGTTATCGGTCAGCGGATTACAACTGGTGGAAAACCGAAGGTGCGCCTCTGCACCATTGTTCATTGCTGTACCGTTCCCTCCACCGGAAGTGGACATCGCTGAAAAGCCAGACGTCGCCGTCATGGTGGTAGTCGTAGTTGTCCCCATGGTCGTTGTAGCCATTGTGCTAGAGGACGGTACCGCCGCGTTTTCACTTCCGGTCGCCGACGTATCCGAGTTTTTATCCACAACAACCCCCGTCGGTTCCGTCGCGACGCTACTTTGATGATTAGCTACGACGAATGCAGAATTCTCCTCCTTGGTTATACTCATATAGTAACAAGTATCCGTTTTCTTCATGATGTGACGAGGTCCTGGAAGATTTTAAACAAAAACGATCATCAAGCAGTTACCTATTATAACAGGTCATTTTGAGATTTTTATTTTAATACTAGGTTAGCCAAAATAATACCAGGTTAGGTGTGATCATGACCAAGTATGAAATTGCAATTTCAGACTGCGTACGTATGTAAAGTATAAGGCATACCTGGATTAAGAAGGATCGTGTCTTCGTAGAATTCTGGTAATTCAGCAGGTCTGACGGCAACTAGGGCGACCCCGTACTTCCGGTGGCTGTGGAAGGAAGCGTAAGTGAAAGACTTGCCTTCGTACTCGCCAAAGAAACGGGAGTCACCCAGTATTATGTGATAGATTTCATTCCCAGAACACTTCCCGTAGAGTCTATGCCATTCTTCCTGGGACTGCTGACCCTCTCTGAAGGTAAAAGGTGCATTCTGACTTTAGGATTCTATAATGCAAGGATATACCTTGTGTCGTATAACT
This sequence comes from Cephus cinctus, assembly GCF_000341935.2. Classification (NCBI taxonomy): domain Eukaryota; kingdom Metazoa; phylum Arthropoda; class Insecta; order Hymenoptera; family Cephidae; genus Cephus; species Cephus cinctus. The sequence goes on from NW_014333006.1 coordinate 386,485, forward strand.
ATGAGTAATTTGGAGTGGTAACTTACTGTCCCCTTGATGTATGTAATAATAATGTAACTAGAGTCGATGCACCTGGACACGTGCAATTGTTAGCAAGGAGCGCGTACTTGAATTCGTCCTCGCATACCACGTGTTCAGCAAACTTAACGTGCAGCTTGTTCTCCGGACGGAAGATCTGGACGTACTGTGGAACGCTCGGCGCAAAGTCCTTTACAGCCCAAGACCTGATACAGATTGCGTGGGATTGTTAAGTATTTATATATTGGTATATAAAATATAAAAATTAGATACGGGATGAATCAATGAGAAATCATTTTACATAATACAAAGGTCCCATACAGGGTATATCTAGTAAGCTATAGTATCAATAGAGATCCTGCATGGGACCTTATATGACGAATTTAAAATGATCTACCAGTGATCCATCTCGTATCTAACAATTCTATATCCCAATTATGATATCACCTATTCTAACGTGATATATGCTATTATAAATGGTATAATCAAGTAATTAAAATTCCTCCTCTTTACCTCAATATAGTGTGCTCATCCGCAGCTGTTTTATCTGCATAATTCCTAGCCGCAAGGATAAAACAAGCTTCAGCCTCGTTCATCCTCGCCCTCGCCAGATCGCCATCCTTTAAACATGATCCTTGAATGTAAATCACTCTCTGTGCCCAGATGGGCACCTGGAGGATCATCCTCATAGTCGTATCCAGTTCCATTGGCGACAAGAGGACAACGTAATAGTCCTAAAGAGGATCAAGATCTCGTTATTACGTGGGAATTAGGTGCTGAACTTTGGGGTCTAACCACCTATACCTATAAAGTGGAGAATTTTCATGCAGAAAGTGGTACGCAATGATAACCTATAACGTAAGTACCTGAAGCAGCGGATGCGCATAAAACTCATTAAGAAAATCCATTATGGTATCGGCCTGCAACGTCGTACTGCAAACCACCACGTGCTTTTCACTTTGGGCCCTATGGGAGGAATAGGATCCTCCTAGTTTCTGCCTTTCCATCCATGTGAACGCGAGCTGCTCGAACTGTCAACAATGTCAAATAGTCATGAAGCTCATACGACCTATATGATAAATTTCAGTACTTGTGTGCAAATTCAATCGTTAATATTGAACCCAAAGCCTATACATCTGTATCTCGTGGACATGCGTTAGAGGGCGTATCCGTTTCGCTGATTTCATTCTCGCTTCGAATTTGATCTGTCCATTATTTTGAAATTTGTTCGTTGAAGGATAATGAAGAATTGAAAACCGACAATGAGGGACATTTCTGGTTGAATCGAGATGCGAAATTAAAAAGGATTCTGGCATTACTCCTTTTTATTATTTATACACAATTTTTTAGGGGATTTTTATAAACGTACTAAAAGGACGCTTTGATTGAATTTCATTACATATATATGTTTATATAGATATAATATATATTGCCACCGCTTTATAGGAAAATAGGTTTTGCAAGTTTGATCCTGTTGATTCAATACAGCATGGGAGAGAAAACTTTTGTGCAAATACGTAAGACACCATTTTTTTTTACAATTTGAAAAAGGTAAATACTATGAGTGGAAAAAAGATTGTAAATGATATGAAGGTTAACTGATGCTCATATTCTATAAATGTTAATACAAAAACATTTCAGTCTTCGTGTTTTTGTCGATCTTAAAAAGTTTAATAGCTCATTTTTAAGGATACTTTAAAATGTACATAAATTAATGACTGTTGCTGTAAAATAATTTTTTGCATTACTATTTGCGCATCTCACTGCTAGTCGTTGGTAATAATTACACGTATTTGAAAAACAAAAAAATATTGCAAATAAAAGAAACGTCATATATGAGAAATATCATCTTCACGTAGTAGAACCTCAATATCATTGTGCTAATCTAGAGAGACGTTATATAAATTCCATAAAAATAGCAATAATCCTGCTAATTTTTGTTATATATCGTAATTATCGGAAATACATAAAAATAATATAAAAAACTGTTCGTTTTGCGTGAGCATGTTCAATAATAATAATAAGCATTATTTAATTACATCAAATTATATTATTTGTAGTTTTTTATTAATATATGTTGCATTAAGTTTTTTGATTAAAAATTCTATTATTTACCTGTGTTGGAAGCACTATAAGAGCAACGCAGATCATGATCACCATGTAGAGTTGAGACGGCCAAATATCCGGTACAAAATCACCGTAGCCCACGGTGGAGAATGTCACCACGACGTAATAAGTACTTTGAAATAAATTGAGATGCCTGTGACCGGCTCTTTGGAAGTGTTGGATCCCGCAGACGCTGTACGAAAAATATCATTGTTATACATAATCGTATCGATGCTTTCCTGAGAAAAAGATTATGAACGTTATATAGACCATTAAGTAAATTCTACTTGATAAATTTATTTATGGTTTTCACGTAAATCGGAAAAATCAATCTTCAGATTAGTAACTCAAAGGCAAATTTTATTTGATAAAAATCTACTTGTTGTTTCTATCAAGATAAAATTATGGGGCGGAAAATGGATAAATTTTGAAAGAATTTAGAAAGAAGTACGGGTTTGTTGAACTGACAAAAAATAACCTATTTGAAGAAAAGCTTTTTTTCTTGACTTAAGAAAATAATTCTTTTCGGAAGAGTCACTGGTGTATTGAAAGCTTGAACTTTAAAAAACATTCCTTCTCATTGTATTTTTGAGAACATTGTATTTTTTTCCCAATTTCTCACTTTATCTTTTGAAAATATTTAAGTACTCATTCGGTAGGTACTGCGGTAAATCAGCTGTATTTGTAAACTAGTAATTCATTATGCATGTGACCTACTTTTTTATACTTAATTTATTTGATTAATATTTACTTATGCTAGACTGGCGACAACAGGGTGGTTTATAACAAAGGAAACTTTAATTAAAACGAATCAAATCCGCCATATTTGTGAATACATTAACGTATTAATATATAGGCATTATCAAATCAGCTAAATGAAATTGGATTCCTCGTAGGAAAGACGATTCTAATGATAAGCCAAAAATTTATTAACCCTTAAACCATCTTTTGAAAATCAAAATACAGCGTCTTTCCGTACATATTTCCGTATAAACAGTGTCACTGGATTGGTCGATGTGCACGAGTCACCGGGCGACGTCAAATGGCGGGTCAAGGGTTAAAAAGCGAAAGACAATAATCGACTACAGAAAAAAAATTGCTTTTTTATATTAGGGCACATATAAAATTGTTATATTGTATGCAGAAGCCCAAGTGAATTAATGATATATAGGGTTGTTTAGGAATCACGCACTCGTGGAAGTTACCAATTGATTTCTTCATATGGTATATTAGTTTCTGAATAATCATATTTATAAATTTGTATGATAACAATCATATATGTAACTCTATTTAGTACCGCATAGGGATAAAGGTTGTTTACTGTATAATTCTACCGAATATAATAAATGATGCTTCATAATTATGATTGAATAAATTAACCATATCTTGATTATCTTTATACAGTATATGATACGCCGATCATATTAACGTAACATGAAATATAGAGAAAAATCACAAATCCGATAATACAGGACGTAATCAGCACAAAATTATCAAAGCGTTAATTTTCTTTAAACATAAATACGAATATCGACATATCTGTCCCTATCGTTTATCAGTTTTCCATATAATTTATGAAATAAAGTTAAAAATTTTGAATTTCCCTACGCATATATTGAAATATGATGTGATTTTTGAAAAAGTTTGAAATCATTTAAAGTGTATTAAAAAAAAGGGTTACATCGCGATCTAAAGGATTTCCAAAATAAACCTAGGTAAATAATACGTTTTTGGATATTGAGACTATTATTAGAAAATAATTAATGAATTTCCAAAAAGGCGTTATCTCGATTAAATAAATAATTCATCGCTGGATATAACGTGACTAAAAATTACTAAAAGATATTCATCACTGTATAACAATCGCCTATGTATAATTTATACGCACATAAATATGTAAAGGAAATTATTTACCTGTTTTCACAAAACAGAAAACCATTATTCCACTCAAAAAAAAGTAATATTAATATTTATTATTAACAGTTTCGCTTATTACATCCTTCCCGCCTTTACTTCGGAATAATCATTATACCATCATACTCGATCATATTTTGCGATAGCGTTCAGCACCATTCCGTAGAAAGCGACTGTTCGTCACGCATGACTTCGTTGCGCGTAAACTGCAAAGTTGCGTGTTGCGTGGAACAAGAAGGTCACGAAAAAAAAGCCGTAGCTACGCATCGAGATGGGTACCTACAATTCAATTTCGAATGATCCATAACATAAACGATTTCGCGAAAGCATCAATCTTATTAAATATTGACATTATTAAAAAAAATACAGAATGATCCCTAATATCATTTTTTGCGTTTCCACAGGTCTACGTAATTATTTTTTCATTATTGTCTGACCATGGGTACGATTGTCCGACGTCAGTGTCATACCAAAAAAGAAAATAAATGTATATGTTCAAAATTATAAATGAACCATTAAATCGGTCGGGTTGACATGTACAAGGGACATCAAATTCTGGACGTAGATTAGACAGTAAGTTCTGCTAGTATTCAGGACTTTCGATTTCAAGTCAAGGCGACCTGATTAAATTTGAAAAAATTAAGAACAAAAATTTGTAACCACTTATTCGATCAGATTTAAATTTAATCTTCCAGTGTTGAGATTGTCTAGAACGCCTGACAAGTGTACATTTCTTGTATAAAAGGAAAGCTATCAATAGAGGGTTGAAAAAAAATCAAATACAGATACAGCTGTCCAGGTTGAATTTAAAAATGTTTGCATTTTCAAAATTTATTTTTTTGCAACTGCGAATATACACTGTATATGATGCAAGTGCATATTTTTTACGACTCTGATTCAAAGCACAAATATTTGACCGATATTTTCTTTCGAATTATCATTCGATTCCAAGGAGATTTTTCGTAACAATAAAAAGGGTTGAATGAAGGGTGGACTACCAATAATTGATTTTCAGGACAAAGCCGGACGATTAATAATACACTGTTACAGATCAATATTGTACAAGTTTCCTTTGCACCACATGGGACAATTATTTATTTATGTTTGGCCTACATTACAGCGCCCCGATTAAGTTGAGTGCCACGCGAGTGAACGAAACATATGGCGTATTCTCGTGAAACGCCGAGTTTAATAAAGTTATTCTCGAGCGAGAAAACGTTATGAAAAACTACAGTACATGGACGAGCACAGACTTCTCAATCACTACGAAAATTGCTAGTAAAATAAAGAATTCATATACTTTTAGTTATACTCAAACGTGTCAAACTCTTCCAAGTAGCTTACGAATCTGATGTGATTAAGAAACGTTTACGTCAAATTAAAAATAAAATTGCTAAAAAATTCGATAATAATTTATATTGCGTATTTTTAGCTCATTTAATCAATTTTTTAATCAGATCGTAACTATACCACGAAAACCAAGGGACTCTTTTACGGTAAACGTCATAAGAGGTAGGCCCCTTAAAATATATTCTTACCGCGAACGCACCTTATTGACTGTTTTACGGAGCAAATGAGTTTTGAATGTTTTGGCTATCTTTGACTACAAAAATATTACTTCTAGTTATATGGCACACCCTGTATATTCAATCTACGAGAAAATACGTTTCAGAGTTACCTTCTTCGTATGAATTTAGATGTAAAGTACCATAGACCGTTAGAGATTTCAAGTTCGTATTTAAACTCTTAAAGCAAACTTTCCTTATGAATACCACTCTTATCGATAATCGAAACAAAATCAACGTATCACCCATAACAAGCTACTTACGTGTAACAACATTTACGTAACATATTACATATATTGCGTAACAAATTACTCGCAAATACTGTCAAATTAGTATAGTTACTTAAGTACACCGAAGACACTTTACGTAACCTTTGCCCAACCTTTCGTACGTCCCAAAACCACTTTTAATTAAAATCAGTAAAGCGCCCAATCAAAGATTAACCTTCGAAAATAAGATGACTGTTAACCGATTTTTCCATGTTTGATCAAAGATGACAAAAGGGCAAAGTGTGAACCCGGACCTAAAAATTCAAATAAATATTAATAAGTAATATGTAAAAAAAATAAAGCTTTATTCAGATATTTCATATTTTCTTCCGAACCCGTAAAATTTTTTTTTACAGTTTCACACGTCGAGAATATGTATACACCTTCAGTTGAAGTGAGGTCAGAGGTTACGAGTGAGAAGCATATAGGTGCGGCACACTACCGCAAGGAACCAGGATCGATGTCGGATGACCCGCGTCACGGTAACTCTGAACCATAAGGAACCACTAGGGTTCACTAATATCGGTACTCGATACGAATCAGCCCGAAGTGAATATTAGCCATGCTGTTTTTATTTAGCTATACATAACAAGCATGTACCAGCATTTCAAAGGAATCTCGTTTGCCAAAGGCAATTGAAAATGTTTAGGAATTTTTTGTACGAAAAATTGGAAACAAGGTCGTACACCAGAATCAATAGTGCAGAGTATTGGAGTTCCAAGGGACTCTTTGTTATTGTGAGCCATAATGAGATGGCCTCTCAATGCTAAAGAACACTGGCGTACGACGTCATAACACGATTGCAGCTGTCGTGTTCAACTGGAAAGCAGGAAATAGGACAGTGCACCATTAATAATGCATACCAAAGCCGTGCGCTGTTTCCTATATGTATGTTCGTGCGACTTGAAATTTCTATAAGGGAAAGACTAATGTTGCTGCTTTCATTATGTATCTGTTGGTTATCATGACGTATGTTCGCTATGGTGTCGCCTGCTTTGCTAAATGCCGACTGACCTACTTGCTGTATTATAACTATGAAGCTATATCATAATCGTGTGGTCTGTTCATTATTTGAACCGTGAAATTGAAAAATTAATTTTGCATGTTTTTATTCCGTAACATGTTCAATTGTATTTTCATGTTTTGTTAGATGAATTATTATTATTTTTATTTAATTAAAATACTGAACTATGGATTGTTTATATTGAGATACTATGGAAGTACTGGGGTGAAATTTTTAATTCACTGAACTTATTTATGAAGAACATATTCGCACATTTAACGAAACATATTTCCACAGTGACAATTGACACGATTTTATATATTTTTATGTTTTTGGGGCTGATGAATTCAAGTTTGAGGTTAAAATTTTTTAATTCGAGAAGACGGATATAATATGGCAGAGTTAACTTCGTTTTTTCAAGGAGAGAATAACTGGGTAGTAGGACAAAACTAGAATAGAAAAAAATTACATAAATTGTAGAATACAGTTTGATACGTGAAATAGATGCAACAAAATGTCTGTATCACTATGGTTTTCCAAAAACGTTCGGCAATTGTCGGATCCATCATTGTTTGTTCAAAAATTTTGATTTCGAATCCGAAAACTGCTTAAAAAACTATTCAAAATAATTTTGAATTTTCGTCGCCATATTGAATCTGTTATTTTGCATTTTTAAATTTTGACCTCAGACTTGAATTCAGCCATTTCAAAAATCCTCAGAAAGTAAAACTTCTATAATTATAGTAATTTCTACATTGAGAGCATTCTTGGCTCAAAAGCATTTTTTTTTTTTTTCAAAAAACAGGCAAAGGGTTAAACGACCCCTTTTCAACGCCACTCATAATGACTCATTGTTATCATCAAGTTTCGTGTAATTTGCATAAAGTTTTAATTATTATTTGAAACATACCTATTATAATCTAATTCTGGATAATTAATAACATTATAAACCCTTTTGCTATTAATCTAATAACTGTGGCAAAATAAACTTGCGATCAGCTACAGGAGAATTAGCAATTTCCATTGAGAACAAAATTCACTATAGTATCTTCAGATTTGATTTTAAAAAAGTTGTACAATAACGTAGGACAATTTTGAAAATTCAATAGTCAGTCAATTCTAAATAATAATAATGGTTACGGTATCACAGAATTTTGCAAAAAAATTGTTATATAACTATGCTAAAGTTGATCCCGACATTCCACACTAATTGATCAACGACAAAATCCACCAACTTCTCATCCAATTGAGAAACAGCCTTTATTACGAAATAACAATTTGAGAAATTATTCCTGATTTATAAATATTCATAAATATTATTATTACCATCATTATCATAAAACTATTTGACTCACCTAGTGAATACGAGGCACAGTAAAGTCGCGCTGAGGATCATTAATTGCTGACTCAATGCTGATTGTGACTTTTGCATCGCCCTGTGCAGATCATTCTATAACAAAGCATAATATTGCACACAGGAGTTAAATAATATTTCTTAATAACTTGTTTCCTCTCCACGCAATCGGATGACGATATGATACTTACAAACATGTTCTCCAGGGAATGTTTGGCCAACCAGCAATTCAGAAATACCGGGATAAAAAGATTTCGCATTGGCGGATACAGTAACTGCAAATAATCGATGATGAATAATATATATATTTATATATAAAAATAATAAAGATTAACAAGGAAACTATTAGCGTCCAAATAACTTCGACTGAGAATTATTTAAAATTGAAAGAGTTTATGAAATCCTTGATTCTGAATTTTAAATTGAATATTTGAAATTCAAAATGATGATTGAACATCTCATAGTTTTATTCAAAACGCACAACAATTGGTATTCAAAGACACCTAACTTCGCTTTGTTTTGTTCAGTTCACTTTTTTAATGCAATGTTCTTTTTACTTTACTGAGTTGAGTAAATGGTAGAAGAAATTCAGACATATACAAAATTATTATCAAGCAAGTAACTTTGAACTAAGCACAATCTACGTAAGGTTTGTATGGTATCAATTATTAACAATAATAATGATATAATTCATAACAACGATTTATTATTTTTAGTTAACAATATTTCAGTTTATGGTATTTTACCTTTGGTTTCTCCTTACATCTGGTACATACCCATTTGAATATGAAATTGAAAATTGTCTAAAAACATCTTCATTATAATAGTATTTTTTTTCTAAAGCTAAACTTTTTTGGAAACTCCAATATGATCGTCATTCTCTACGGGTGTTTTTGTATTGCGATGAATTATTGCTAAATTTTTAAACAACAAATAGATTTTCTAGTGTCACAAGAAAAAATTATAAAAAACGTCATTTGGACGCTAATTTGGTAAACAATAATTATAACCAATTCTAAAAAATCATAGATTCAAACGTTAATTATAATACCATACTGTGTGATTATAATCATAGCTTGACAAACTGTATAAAGTTACAACAAGCATCCTTTAACCCTTTGTCAAGGGGTGGCTCATATATGAGCCACTCCCTTTGACTTTCTGATCGATTTTGACAAAGCTTAACCGCCTAATATTGTTGCTCGATTAAAAAAAAAATTAGGTCAAAAAATGATAATCCCAGAATCCGTTGCGAATTGACTATCGTGCAAATTGGACAACTTTTCGAATTTCAACGCGACATATTGTATCCGTCAGTTTAAATTTTCAAATTCTAAAGTCAGATTCAAAATGAGTGATCTCAAAAACCGGAAGGTACCCTAGTTCTGAAAGTTTACTTTTTTTTTCCACCCTTGTTCTGAAAGGGTTAATGAGCTTTCGCGTAATATAACCCATCTCGGTTATTATTCGTAATAGCAGATTATTCCGCAGCCGCATTTATAAAATAATTCAACTCGCAATCAATTCACTGACGGTTAGTGGTCCTTGCATGTGCAACGGTTCATATGCATCGTCGCGGCACAAAGAAAGATGACTGACGTTGTGTTAATTAAATTTTCGCATGACAATAAAACTCGTTGTCCCTAATCCACTGAATTTTACTCTCTCTTCATTTTTAACGACACGCCAGTCGCCAGTACACTTTTTTTAATGTCGATAAAAATTGAATATTACAAAAATGATTTTATTTAAAAAATATTTTAAAATTTGCAAGACACAGCACATTTATTACAGACTGCAGTTAGAAGTACTCACCGTGATAGTAAAGGGTATCGTGTTCACCAGTTCTAGGATGAAATGAAAGGAGAGCACCTGCTGCCAGATGTTACCCTGTGAACATCAGGGAGACAGCTCAACATACCCAGTGGTACACTTATATAATAAGCGCAGAAGTAAGCCACACTTATAAATATCAAAAGCAGCATTCAAGTCTTTCTGCATATTCATCCAAGAGCTAAGAAGAATTTTTCATTTATTTTCTCCAGTACAGTGCGAGGCTTTCCAAACTATTCAATAATCTTTTACTAGGAATTTTTGAAAAAGTCCCTAGATTGTAACGTGGTATTTCTAGACGATACGTTATCAGACCATTCAATTTCTGCCTCACTGCCCAGAATACAGGATGTTCCTTTCTAAGGAAGGAACTTCACTGGTTCAGAAAGAGAAAGTTTTTGAAGATATTTTCGGGGATCGTGCACGGAGATAAATTTTTGTTAAAAATTACTTTTATCGTATTCATTGTAAAATTTAAAAAATTAAATTTTTACTAGTTATTTAAGTTTTACGATAATTTGTTTGAAAAATAATCTACGGAGGTTAATCAATTTTGGAAATAGTATGTCAAGCCTATTGGGAACTTGATCGTATCTTGAGTGCGTGTTGATAGGTATAAGAAAAGTTGATTTGGTCCAGATTGCATTCCTGAGGGAAAGGTGGAGCATAAGACCTATAATTCTTACCCATCAACGCAGAATCGAAAACGAATTGTCTAGAACTAGTAGTCGGTGGGTGATTTCGGGAATCAGGATCGTTTCGAAAAATTCGGATTGCTGACTATTAATTTCGTTCGGGTCTTGGTTGATGGCAGAGCTATCAAGGAAAATTGCGATTGCAAATTTCTTTTCCTTTCGAGAATAATGGCTCCTCCAAACTTTTTATTGACTGGTAGAGCGCAATTGAACGGTTAATTGGGTGGATCACTACTTGGCTCTTTGGAATCCTTCGAAGAGCCAGGTGAATGGGATACGAATGTAGGAAAAAGGCGTGACTATCAACACGTTTTTTTTAATTTGGTTTTCGAAATAACCATAATTTCGAAAAATATCGTGGAACGGATATTTATTAAAATGTTGCCAATACAACCCGAGTGCAACTCAGATAGGCATGAACAGATGTACCAAGCCTGGACCTAGCTTGGACCGTGTCTAATGAGACTTGAACCAAGTTTGGTATCTAAACTTGAGGCAGGCCTAGGTGAAACTCGGGACAACATCCTCGAATGAAACTATTCCTATTTCCGTCAATACCATATATGTATATCGTTCATTGCAAAAAAAATTCCTATGTAAAGTATTATCTTTGGAACAAGCAAAAGGACAGAGTTCCATTATTTTACAAATTTTCAGATCACAAATTATTTAAATAATACAGTAAAAAGTGAAACAGAAGTTATTCTTTGACTAGTTTGACTTAATATGAATCCTATTGGAATGTTCGTAAAATTTTTAAAATATTTCCTAGATCTCTCTTGCTACTTGAATAGGATGTCTAGAGACCATTCTAGCCTGTTCTCGCTCTTCACACGGCTCCGTTTCTTTTGAGTCTCCCTGCGTCATATCCATAGTCCTTTATCTATCCTGCGAGAGCAATTAAATCCTTACGAGGGTCGTTGCGTAAATCGCGAACAGTTGGGGATCAGCTTCTTGTCGTAAATAGTCGGGAACATCAATTTTACGTAATTGCGCACCCGATGCATTGAAGCTGTATGTCGCAGTGAAAATTTTGAAGCTTTCTACGTATTATCACCACGTTCAAGGTACAGTCGGAGCTCAGGCATTGACATACTTCAACGCATAAAGTGTCAGGCCCTGACCGTTTTATCTAGCCATTATGAGATCGTGTTTGAGAGCCAGGGACGTAGTCAGGGAAATTAGTCTCCCTGGACGTAGTATGTATAATGCGCTACATGAAATAAATTTCTTGTACAAGACGTTGGTGTGTTTCACGGAGATGATCTTCAATGTAATCTCCAAGTGTCAAACGATGAAAACTCCGCACATACCAGCGTTCGCCGTCGACGGCCTGGTCTTTGTCTCAATACAGGGAAGCTCATGAAGAAGCACCAAGGAACTGGATACAATATTAAATATATTGTTTGAAACGGATGCTGAATACTCAAAAAACGGATTGATCGAAGATGCGAATAGATGGTGCACAGGCAAATAGTCCCACGATTTAACGACAACAGTGTCATCGCTCGTAAAAATTGTCAATTTCAAAGGTTCCAAATCGAAGAGTGCTGGAGGTTGGTCAGTGCCAGAGGCGTCAGTGTCTAAGGACCGACTGTATAAGTTCGGCAAGCGCAAGCTGGCCAATAATATTATCCCGCCAGGTGACGGCACGTCGTTGAATTTAAAGGCGGTCGATTTGAAAAGGGGGACACTGTCTTGTTTAATAAAGAATAATTAATTTGTTTCAACATCAATCTATAGGGACTTTTGTTATTTATTTAATTTATTATTAATACGTTACGTCTGTTCTCCGTCTCGTGTGGATAGTCTAAGAAGGCCGTGATGAATTTTTCAAAGTTTTTGAATTTCATCTGACATTTTATTTTCTATACAAATTAATCGATTGTCACCGAGCGATCAGTATAATTTAAACATTAATTAACGTAACCGAATATTTTATTCATTTTTCACGACGTTTTTCCCTTTACTCTATTTGCATTAAAATACTTTTTGCCGTCGTGCGAAAATTGAAAACTGCTGTTTTAATTGCGTTGCTGGATCCGGTCTTTCTTTTTGTCTGAAGCAGTCGAGATATTATAGTTAAGAGATTTACAAATTTTGATAGAAAACTGAAAAATACTCATTTTTAGTTTACACGCTCAAATCAAAATTGTACAACCAAGTTCTTCTAAAATTTCTCTTTTTTTTTTTTGGGGGGGGGGAGAAATTTCGTTAAAAATGCTTACGAAAAAAAAATCAATATTTACGTCGTCATATCTGTATTAGAGTGAATGATGTAACAAGTTAAATTATATATGTATGCATCAAACACGTAAAATCTTCTTGGCTCAAACATTACTTTTTCATAAGCACCATCATAGCCCTTTTCGTATATACAGCAGATACGAGTTTCTCATAATTTACCGTGTCTATCAGTATTACCGTTAGGTTGACAGAATTGTAAATATTCCCTGAATAATATCGGACTTATATGTAATCCATAATAAAGCTAATAAAAACATAATTTTATTAAGCAAAAATTTATTTTCTAAACTTGACATTCATTCGAGCTGGTCAAATAATCGAAATATCGTTACGAGCATAGGTGTAAGTTATCCCGTAAATTTATACGGTCACTATGGATTGCAGTGACAAAAGAAAAACAACAGGGTAAAAAGTGATAAAAAGAAAGAGAAAAAAGCAAGGATAAATACTTACAGCCCCAAGAGTGGTTTGACACAGGTTACGCCATGCCTACGTTCCAACACTCTACGGCACTTTACCTTTACGGGAGAACGAGACATAAAGTACCTAATACTATTTTCCTTCTAGTCTCCCGCGGGACCGGAAAAGAATAGAAAAGGGAGATGCGAATGTTGGAAATAAAGTGGCGCCATTAAGCACGGATTGAAGTGAACGAGCTTGCTTGAACGTATTGCCATAGTAAATGTCACCGTTTTTCCTCGACGACGCATCGTCACGCATCTTACACTTTTGTGAAAATCAAATTTACCATGTGACGTAGAAGAGCACTACACGCCCGCTCGGTCGTTCGTTCCCGTTTAAATTACATCAAAGTCAACGGCATCGTTTTCCTTTGAGAGAGTCTGATGTACGTCCATATATACATATATCGTGTATTAGCAGGACTTCGCGTGAATTTGAATGGGCGCTTTGTGACGGCAGTACAAATTTTGAATTTCGAATTTATAGTTGCGTGACATCTGTCAGGTTATTTACATTGCACGCGAGTGGATGTGGACTGTAGGAAAATTTTGTATTTAAATGAATCCTTCGAAAAGGCTGTAGCGCATAAATGATTTTAATTTGAGCGCCTTTGAATTAATTTCATTTATGTTTCACAGTTTTTTGCGTTTTTTTTTACAAACTGATTTAACTATTTACGATTATTTAGGTTTATGGGTTCTTATCAATCTTACGGATATATTAAACTTTTATAAGTGTATACTAGGTATATGTATTTACATAGCTAAAGTGAGTTTTTCATGGATAGATGGATTTTGATATGCATTGTTTGTGTGTATTTTGAAAATTTAGTGACATACTATTTATTACGTAACATCTAAGCGATAACGATTTCACGATTGTAAAAATGTAAAAATTCATTATTGATGAGAAAGACATTCATTTAAATTAAAAAATTTTTATTAATTAGAAAATTTTCAAATAGGTGTGGCGAAAGTGAAAAAAAATGTGGACATCCTTTTTTTTGAATTCTTTAGAAATTTTTTAATTCAACATTTTTAAGCATTTCCAGTTGCTTCGCGATGCTATCTTCGCATGCTAATGTAGAAAGTTGTTATCTAGAGAGCAACACTATAATTTGACGTCCTCGAAACAAATTCTTATCGTACAACGTAAATGCAAAGGAATGGAAAATCTTATTCCGTCGTAGCGTTTCCCTGATGTACCGAGAGTGCATAACTAGTTGAAAATCTTAGAAAGTGGCGATAAAAGCTTTTGAAGTGCTAAAGACCAGAAAACAGCTGGACAGCTAATAAAGTTTAATTTTTTTCAAGATTTAATTAATACTTCACATCCAAGCAGTGTCTTTAATTTCTTGCTGATTAATTCAATCTATAGAAATAAAATTAAAATATTATTATTAAACAAAATGTATTTTAAATCTTCCATGAGAATTCTATTTATAGAATCTATTTCTGTAAGAAAAATAAATTCTGACGCATTCTGTTATCTATTCGACTGTGTCAGGATTATGTAATGATCAATAAGCTCTCATTTAAATTTCACGACTTAGTCAAGCTTCTCTTCGAGAACGAGGAAGGGAAAAAGGACGAATAGAAGGAAAGCTGGAAAATAATATAATAAAACTAGAGGAAATATTTGCTTTCTTACGAGCAATGCTTCACATTATTTCACGGTAATTTAACGTTTTACACGTTAATGGATTACCATAATCAAATTCCGCAGTTCGTTCGTCGTATAAATAAGTTTTAACCATGCTCCATTTCCATTTTATATGTGTATATTCAGGTACGATAAGTACTCATTGAAAATCAGGCAATCTCGTGATAACCAATATCTGTTACTCAATACCTCAGCCGTGATCTATTTTTAAGTTTATCGGAAAGTGACGTTCCCAATGAATATTATATTTCCCTTTAATAGAAAATGAAGCCACGTACGTAAGATAATCGAATTTTATATGTAATGTTACGTCTGACTGTTATGCGTCATTCGCCCACCTACACTTATTGCTAGTATATACATCCACTCATACTCAAGGCTAACCCACATGTATTGTTACATCCCAGCCCATATATACTTATGCTATACACAAAACCTATGCCTTTACCTTCACCAACATCGCTATATCAGTCAATCAACCATTTATATGGTTAATCTTTATGATTTATACTTATCAATTTTCATTTATGCTTTTTTCAATATTCTGCTTATAAGTACGATTATCTTATATCATGGCTTATATTGTTTTCTACAATTTACGTATAATATTATTTTTTTGTAAAATTGGAAATTACGCCAATCATTATTTTATATTATTTTATAGTGCATCTTGTTCAAACGAAATTTGCTATATCAATCCTTATTATGTATTTAAATAAAACTTAAATTTGAAGTTTCCCGAGACAAGCAACACTCGCGAAGTTTCAGGTACAGAATTTGAAGATTCAGATATGCAGAAACAGGCAGATAAATATTAGTACTCTGACTCACCAACTAATTAATAAGATGAGGAATTAAAGACCAATGAAATTCAGAAGAAGTGATGGAAGGGTTAAGAAACAGAGTCGTTAAAAAGGGTTGCAAAGATTTGAGCGGGTCGGTTTCGTCACTTCTTTTTCGCTTTTTCATGATATAATAGTCACAGTCAAGTAGCTGTGAGTCGAAGACAATAAATAAAATCAAAGTCAAGTAAGAAAATACGTTAGAGTCGAAACTGATAATTTCCAGGTTTGTCATAAAAAAATTAATTTTTCTAAAGTAACTTGTTACGATACCCGGACTTTCAAATCAGTTCTAAATAGTTGAACATAGTAAAGCATACCTGGTGATTTTATTCTCCCCTATTGTAACTTGATCTGAATAGAGGGTCCATAAAAACGTCATCACTGAATCAACACTACATCTACATAATTCATAAAATCCATTGAAACCTTATTGGAAAATACTGGGGTGAGCCTATGAATCCAATTGCAAACATCCAGGTACACACAACAGTTCATTCATATCCAGAATTACTTAGCTTATCTAAAGCCGAGGGAAAAAATCCGAGCAAAGAAACAATTAGATCGTACAGTTAAAATTTATTCTCGTTCCATATACCAGTATACGACTATAACCCCACGCAAAAGTACACGTCACTTTATTCGGAAAGTGACCTGGGACCCAATTCCTATTCCTTCCGATTCTTTACAACCTAGATCAATTAGCAGATCGCGTAGACGAAGTAGCGAAATCCAAACATACAGGGTGTTTAAACCTACCGAAATCATATTCAGAGGAAATAGCTTCAGTTGGCCAGCGCACTCGTGTCGATAGTAAAACTATAGGAGGAACAGACGGTAGTAAAGAATAAACAGACAGGGACAGGGTAGATTTAACACGTGGACGTACCGTTCAATACCGGCAAATCCAACTAATGAACCATCCTAACTACCTTTCTAAATAAATATTCACTGAATCTTCATTATTCTCAATCGTCCCTTTCAAGTCGAACATACACTATACAAATATTTCACATAGTTCAAAGAGCGATCGTAACGGTAAGAATGTCGTAGGGGGATGGTCACATATCCTTGACTACTTAGACGAACCTTCTTTTACATAACAGAGTTCTACCTAGCTCTACATTTCCTTCTAATTTTATACTCGCATGAATAAGTCACTTAAAGCCCCACATACGATATTAATAGACCGTTAACATATAAAGTTAGCATATCGGGATTGAATACAAAATCACATCCTTGACAAAATTAAATTATGACTCTACCTTACCGACCGTGTAACCGTGCTCATGATAATAAATGACTTACTGTATTGATTTTCAATAATTTCACTAAATTCCCGACATAAATTTAATTCAATTCAAATTTAATTCAAAGAATATCACACGATACAACAAAAATCCTACACGTGTAGCATTAGAAATTCGTTACAATCAAATCAACGTACAGAATATTTGTATAGAAATACAAATATTCGTTTCGACTTAAAAAAATTCGATTACATAACCTCTCCCGAGGAATGAAGCTGCGGTGAATTTACCCATTACGAATTTTTAATAGAAATTCGAGCAACCTTTTCTTTGGCCTTAGATTGTTGCGCCTCCAAGTGCCGATACGCGAAAAGTATTAGCTCCGTCGCATCGTTATTACACATAGAAACTTATTGTTCGTCTTCTTTGCTCTCATGCAGTTATATGAGCTTCGCTGTTCAATAAATATTCATAGTGAAAGTGAAACGTAAGTGTTATGGAAAGTGTTTAATATCTTCCTTGCATGACAGTATCTTAGATGTAAAGTCCAGTACGGCGGAACAAGTAGAAACAACTGGACGTATACAGAGTGTTTTGAAACTGGTTGGCGATATCCTAACCAAATTTAATTCACAGACATATATTTTTTATACATTTGAGACTTTGAATTAAAAGTTGATACTGTAGCTAATATGTATTAATAAAAAAAAACTCTCCGCCCCTCTCTGGCCGTGGTCATCGTACTAATACATTCTACGTCACCGTTTTCTAATTTGTATCAATCCCGTCACTTATGACAGGAAGTGTAAAATTTGTTCACAAATTATTGGAGCCATGTTAGGTTAGTTTATTAGAAATCTGCGTTAATCGATCAACTATTATGGTATTTTTTGTTTTAGTAAAATGGGGGGGAAAAAATGTAGATAATTTTCGACTACAAAAATTTCATTGCTACGGATAGTTTGATCCGCCTGAATTTTACCTTTATTTGTTCGATTGAATATTTATTATTTCTGATTGAGTCAAATTAGTTCGGATTATGCTATGACAGCTTATAAGCTGTCTGTATACATGGAAATGTAATGTTGATTATTTTTTTAGCATTAACGTGAATAAATTTTTTTTATTGAGAGTCCGATTAGTACTTTGCCCAGTATTGGTACAAAGGAAGTATGTACCATTGGTACGATATATTGATGGAATAAGGTTGTTGTTGAATCTAGGTCATTCGAGTACTAAACAAGTAAAAGTTTCTGTTTGAACTGTATCACATATATGTATATGCATACTTTTACTGTGAATATATTTCTGTATAAATGTAGCCTATGATGGGAACGTTTAAATAGAGATTTTTTAAGATGGCAGTGAATATATGGAACGAAGACCGTTATCATAAATATTATATAACGATCCCCGCAAAGATTTGTAAACACCATAGAGATTTTTATCATAAAATATAATACCTATAGCTTATGACATAGCAAAAGTTTATGTTTCTGAACGACAAGAGATCAAATTATTTTTGCTTCACTTATCCCAATAACTGATTATCGGTATTTTCAAATATAGTATTACGAATGTAAATTTCGATAAGCAGTAGTGTAGTTTGATTTTTGACAATGGGTGAAAATGCAGAATGAACAGTGAATTAAGCCAAGCGATTATATATTTAAGAGAAAAATAAAAAAAAATTATTTAACGACTTTGCAACGTAGCAGCTATAAAGCTAAAGTTATTAGCGCTAAAAGCACAACGAAACTTGGTTATCCTGTTAAAGGAGACTCGATGTACCTTGTAACCGAGATAGGCCAATAGAAGAGCTTCGGTTAAGGAGACCATTGCTAGGATGACCTGGACCACCCAAAGTTCTAAAGGTCGTCTGACCCATACTATAGCATCCCAGTTGATAGTAGGATGCTCCTGAAACTCTTCCTCGGTGAGATTTTGAGATGCCAGAAATTCGGTCTTGTTGCCAGGTATACAGCCGTAGCTTAAATTCAGAAAGCATATGTGAGATTCTGATCTTAGTAAGCGTCTAAGGAAATGAGATTGTTTACTTTACTGAAATTTTATCGAGATGCTTACCACGTGGCGAATGTCGGATCGTTGTCGATGATCACACGGAATATATAGAGGAAGCATGTCACCAGTTTAAAAAACAAGTTGGCCAATCGTATTCTCAAACCTGAAACAGAAATTCGATTTCCGAATAGAGCGAAACGATTTAACCTCTTGGATGAAAACAACGAAATTGGTTGTTGGGCCTACAAGCTGAAACCAACACGTGACAAAGACGTATCAAACGTATAGAAACGCTATGTGAACGGTGGTTTACAAAGGGAGTTCATGTTGCTTGGTTGCTTTCCTCAATGTACCCGACGTTCCTGCCACAGTGGTTAGTTCTATTCATACTTCAATAGAAACTGAGACAATGTCGATTTATGAAAATAAAATGTGTCGCGAATGAAAATTGATTCTGCGATATATTGACTGTCGGTTCTACGAGTCAGGCGTCTGTGAGGGCAGGTGACGTTTTAGAGTTTGACTGAAACAAAGATGTGCTTTTATTAAATTTGTTTAAGGAATATCGTGTGGATGTGAATAATGAAAATTTTGAATTTTTCTAGTTTATGGATACTAAAGAAATTGTCAAGGTTCAAAAATTTAGGATATAGAAATATATTTAAAAACTTTTCTTATTGTTCAATATTTTTGTACAAATATTTTTTTCAAGGTTTACGAATTACATAGATTTTATTATTGACAATTCAACGGCTATAGTAACATACATTTTATCAGTTCATTAAGCCGCGGGCTGGTGATTTTACATTGTAATGGCTATTTTCTTGGATTTTTCAATTTTTATTTGATATCCATCGCGATTTTTTTAGCATAAATAAATTTTGGTTAAATTCCTTTAATCGCATTCATAAACAATTTAAAAAATGTATATTTACATTGATAATTCACTAAAATTTCGAAAGCTCATGTAATTCAGATATTTCCAAAATCCACGACGTACAAAAAAAAGCGAATACATGAATATTAAAAAATATGTATTTTTGGATAGTATTTCTAAAAATAAAAAACTCACTTCGCTTTAGTACATATATTTAAATGACAAACCCATCGCTACGATTGTCGCGCCGCCGCGCGGAACTTTATCAAGATTCAGAAAAAAAAACTCCTCAACACTTTACCATAGCATTAACCGGTACTTGTTCGCGTTACGAGGAATAAGCCCATGAAAAATTACGAGTAATTTTAGTGCAGCGCCATTTCTATCTACGAGCCGTTGACACTTTTATGACGATGGAATCTTCGACAAAGGCAATCGGCCTTATCTACAGTACGTAAATATAAAAAATAGCAAGGAGCTTTATTCTCCATCGAAAGCACAATGATATCTAACGGGTGGTCTGAACGCTGCACTCTATCGGCAGAGCTGTTACGAGCAGGATTATAAAGCGGGAAATAAACGTGCACGCCTATTAGGAAGTATCGTTAAAATATTACGAGCACTTTTAATAGTAATTGTGTCGTTACCGTACCGAGTGTAAAACCCTGTGACGTGAAACCCCCTATTGTGACGAACAATCGAAATAGGGCAGGACGGAAACTAATACAAAAAATACCCCAGCTGTACGTAGCAACACAGTTGATTCATCGCCGACAAATTACTCGAGACTCTGTCCCCCGGAACAGGATACGTAAAAGAACCGATTGGGCGCCAGATGCACCCTTTGAGATTAAATCTACAAAATAATTCCAGAAGGGACGGAGAAAGCGCAACCGATTAGCACAGGCGATACGGGATGATAAAGGGGCAGGGAACGCCTAGATGTTGATAAGAGAACCGGTCGGGAGAATGAGAACCTGAAAATGGGAAACAATGACAGATGTCCTTTTATTTTGGACAATTTAGAAATTCGACAAGTAATAAATGAAAATTTATAGACGTATCGTTAATATATTCGTTAGCAATTCTGATGAGTGAAACGGAATCGAAATTAAATGTTTTCGAAAAATAACAAGACTTTTGCGCTAAGAAAATGTTACAAGATATGTTACAAAAATGTTACAAAAAATAGTAGTGAACCAAAAGAATATACGCGATATTCGAAATATGTCCATTTCGATAAAACTGGAAAAAAAGCATGGTGTATAAAAAACAAAGGTAGCACGTACCTATTTCCGTCGCCGCCTTACTCTCAATGGTTACCTTTGATCTGCTGTCATTTAAAAATTAAAAAATTTCAACACCCTGTATATATATACATAATAGATAAAAAGATATTGTAAATAATATAATGATCTTTCTATATATCTATATATAGATAGGCACAGGCACTATATATATATCTATATATACGTACATATATAGGAACAGGACTATAAATAGTAAAGAGATTTAAGGTAATTTAGTTTCCCTTCGATCCATTAGATTCTTCGAATTTCATATACAGCAAGAAGAAATGAAATTTCGATGAAATCAAATTTCGCGCCACTCCCTACAGCTTATAATATTTTCGCGAATGGCTTCTGCTTGACCTCTCAGATTAAGCGAAGCGTCGGTACTATAAGTGAATAACTTACTGGAACGTTGATTTTTGATGAAGTAAAGTTGAAGTCGCTCCTTAAATGTATTTTCGTTCACGTAGTATTCGACGCGAACTCTGAAACAAAAAGGAAAAAGTTTCCTTTAGGATAAATTAGAATTACGAAATGGTTGAGTGAGACTTGGGTACCTAGGTCACAAAAAAAATCCTCCGAGACCTAGCTAGGTCCTTAACGAATCATACATATTTTAAACGTAATTTCTACTATCCTGATAGAAATTTTCTTAAGTAAATCCAGCACCTGTTTATGTTCCAACTAGGCCCAGTAAAGGCCTCACTAAGACCTCGACGGAACGTGAAATTATTATGAAATGTCTATTAGGGCAGAGAAAATATTGTGTCCCATTAGTTGTTGATTTGATGCAAAAAAGGTTAAAATATCTCAGAAAAGCTGCGCCAGGAATATTTAAACTTTAATCTACAGGGTGAATCACGAATCGTGATCAGTAGAGATTATTTTGTTATTAGCAGTCCGATCGAAAATGTTTTTATCCGCTTTTGCATGGTTTCGAGAGAGCTTTAACGTGATAGTGAAAAATTACTGGTCAACTCTTTTTTAAATGTTTTTTCAAGGTTACCTTGAATTTTTTGCAACTGAACATATAATTTTTGTACGCCTGTCTGTTAGACGATTTCAAGATGAATTCGGCACATGTAAGGATATGACATTTCTTTCATCTGGTTCGAAAGAAAATTAAAAAACTTTGTATCACAAGGAGAATCACAGCTACGCTGTTATTACGCATCCAATGTTGTTGACAAGTCAAAATTACTTACCGATCTTACTCCATTAGATTACTTTTTGTTGGGTACATTAAAAGTTGCAAAAACTTCAAGGTAACCTTGAAAAAACATTTAAAAAAAAGAGTTGACCAGTAATTTTTCACTATCACGTTAAAGCTCTCTCGAAACCATGCAAAAGCGGATAAAAACATTTTCGATCGGACTGCTAATAACAAAATAATCTCTACTGATCACGATTCGTGATTCACCCTGTAGATTAAAGTTTAAATATTCCTGGCGCAGCTTTTCTGAGATATTTTAACCTTTTTTGCATCAAATCAACAACTAATGGGACACAATATTTTCTCTGCCCTAATAGACATTTCATAATAATTTCACGTTCCGTCGTGTTTAATCAACTGATAACAGAGCAGAATTTTGATCATGAATTATCACATGACACCTGAACTAACTTTCATAAAAAAAAAATTAATATTCCCATATTGCCGCAATATATTTTTCCTAACAGCGTGCGCAAAATCGAATTTTGCGCACGGGTTTGCGTGCGCAAAGTGCCTCATTCCCGCACTGTCAAACGCGTGTGCAAAATCGAATTTTACGCAGCTTGTTAGGAAAAATAGTATACGATACACGTGCGCATAGGCGTCTCCCGCACTCGTCTCTTTTGTCACCCTCGCTACGCTCGGGCGACAAACCCGACTCTTGCGGGAATCACCTACTTTGCGCACTTGTATCGTAATATACTATTACTGTATTTCTGAGTATTACTGTAATTTCATGCAACAGAGTATGGCTGCTATTTCCAATTTTACTATTGATGTATCGACACACGGATACTACAACGTGAAAATAACATCCTACGACGTATTTACGATCGATTTTTCAATTTGGCTGTGTGTCATGTAGTCCACTCTGCTACGAGTAAAACAACACTAAAGAAGAGTATCCCTTCGTTCTGTCCTTTGAGGAAATTCTAAACTATAACTCCACGTGACCAGTGGGTTTCATGACCTGCTGGAAGGCTCGAAAGTACCAATGAGAGGTTATCACTGGCGGGTACGAAATCTCGTTATCTTGGACTTCCGATCTAGAGCTACTTTTACTCCGAAAACTACTAGGCTAATCCCGCCCGAGTAGCTATAACGAACATTAGTTGGTAACGTTGTCGTATGTAGTATTTTTCTTATACCAGAATTATCTGTATTTAGACTAACGCATGTGTTTACACGTAGTCTACAAATTAACAAAAGTTCGGGTACATATAGAGATGGAAACCGACATATGCACATAATATTTTTTCATAAACTAAACTTTGGGTCATCCAGCATTGAAGTTCTGATCTGTCAATATCGAATAGCCGTTAGCAAACTCACCACAGCTTAACATTTAAAGAATTTTGAAAATTTGGTGTGAATGCCGCTTTACGATACTCCGAATATTCTTCACTGCTAATTATGGTAGTCAGCTTGGTAATGGTTAACGGTAGGTTCAGATAGCTTAGAACTTCAATGCTAAATGACTCAAGTTTAACTCTTTTTAATCTGAAATTGTCAAAACTTTTTATTTGCAGAACGAAACGGCACTAAATCTGACTGGTGGTTTCCGACTTAATCCTGCTGGACAATCAGAAAATTCGAGGTAGAACGCACAGGACGTGCTTAAGAGGCAGGTAGACCACATAGGACAACGTTGCCAACTAGTCTTTTAGGGTTGGAGACCTAATACTGACGACCTGGTCTCCCCTGGACTTCCTTTCACAGGAACCGAGAGGGTAATCAGAACTTTAGTAAATGTCCTGTCAATTGGGGTAGAATTCGATCCACCTATCGCCATGATCATTCGATTCGTATAAATTGGACGTCTTCGATCCAGATCGCCTTTAGCTCTAATCGCTCGACCCGTCCGAACACCGTCCTCGCTACCCAATTTTACATGGGTCTAGCAGCCTAGGAGCTTCAAGACCAGGATGCTAATTCATCGAGTTCGGCGTAGATCAAGGGAGAGTCCACCCCGGGACAACGTCGACCTCAAAACCAGCTGACCCCCGGTTGCGACGGATGGACGTAGGAATCAGGCACTGCACCCTGGAAAGGTGAGACGGACTTTTCGGCGTTCCGAACAAAGACCATTGCTCAATGCTTACATGAGCTACTCGGTTACCCCTCTCACTT
This sequence comes from Cephus cinctus, assembly GCF_000341935.2. Taxonomy (NCBI): domain Eukaryota; kingdom Metazoa; phylum Arthropoda; class Insecta; order Hymenoptera; family Cephidae; genus Cephus; species Cephus cinctus. The sequence continues at coordinate 411,239 of NW_014333006.1, forward strand.
TTTTCCCTTCATTTCCAAGCGATCATTGACCAGTTTCATGTCGAAGTGAAAACAAAAACTAGTCCCCGAAGAATTGGCTATGGTTCTAAGTCTTATTTTATATGAAATAGTAAAAAAAATTGATATTTGTAACGAATCGTTATTTTTAAGGTAAATGATTTATCATGGTTATTATTTTTCTCAATGTGGATTAACATTTTTTTAGTATCGTTATTGTTGTTAAGGGTAATAGTGTTTGATAATAGGATACTTATTTTAGGATAAACTTTGTCGTGTGCATTATACTTTACGTCAGTACGAAATTTTATGGAATAAATACATATTCCCGTGTAGATATTTATTCAGGGCTACGGACAGGGCACGATCAGCTTTTCCTAATTCTCATCCAGCTATGGTCCAAATACCCTGTAACGCTTAATCTGAAAACACCATACTAGGGTGAATAGATGCGTTCCTCACTAGGCCTGCTTATCAATATAATAATATACTTTGGAACTCATTTAAAATTGATTAGACTGTCAATATTCGTTAAAATGCATCTAAGATACGAAAGGTGGAATGATATGATTCTGTAATTAAAACCAAATAAAAGAAAAAGGTTTATAATAGACAATCCATCTATATGTATGTGAAGCTACAAGCGGTATTCGAACCTACGATTTTCAGGATGCTCGAAATCTAGAGCACATTCTACCCACTGAGTTACCAACCGAATTTTCAAATGTTATTTTGGTTAAGAATTTTTTAAATAAGTATTTGTAAATATGAATATAATAAGCTTCTTCGAATTTCTCTAGGAACATGATACAATATATACCAGCAATTATAAAATGAATATTGCAAGGAATTATAATTATGCCTGATTTTGATTTTAATGATTGACAAAAATTAGTAAAATAAAATATTTTTAGCAGATCAGAATAACATTTTGAAAATGACGTTATGCCGAATAATACTTCGATAACCAAGTTTGTGCAAAGAATGGTTAGCATAAAACTTTATGAAGCTTCTTGATTGTGTCTAATAATATTCCCTAATGCAATCTGAGTGAAGGTCCGGCTAAATATCCTCGTTAGTAAATCAAACCAGGCCCTTGTCGAGGCCTCATTAAGTAAACGTATCGGAGAATACCCTAGTTGACTCCTAGTACGGCCTTTCCGTATTGAGGAGTTCCCTAACAAATTTCCACACGGGTTTTATCGGAATTTTGAGTAAATTTATCTAAACTTTTTAAAATTTTATTGTTAAATCTTTCTTATTTCTTCGTTGTATTCAATATACGAGTTATTGACATTATACGAAAATTATTTATTATTGATATCTGTAACTGAAATTTTTAGCAATTCATCATATATAATTTGCTTAATAATCATTTATCATATAATCATGCTTAATAATTATTACTTCAACTCAATTTCGAAAATAATGACATTACGTGTCAATCGAATACGATTTTAAACACGAAATTTTATCATTTCTAATACGCCGTACTAGCATTTTGAAAATTAATGGGAATGGGGTATAGGTCACAATTTAATAATAATTATAATAATAACAGACATAAAAACAGGTACGTAACTACACTAAGAATTATTTTTAGCACGAAGCTTTTTTTTATGAGACAGAAAGCACGAGACAGTAGTTTTCTGAAACTAGATGCGAGAACAAAATTCTCTATCCTTTCGAAAATAAAGATCTAATTTTCCCTACAAATTTTATTTATATTACTTCACTCTTATTTAATATGAAATTCCAGCAGATGAAATGACAATTTTCTTTACAAGTAGCTACAATCCAAATCAACAACGACGCCAAAGTAATTTACGAGATTCTCAAGTTGTTTCGTTGTTTTCAGTAGCCGTCCGATTCGTTTGAAAGTCCGAATTTGGCGCCATTGTGATTCTCAGGAAGATACAAAAAAAGAACTAACCTAATTCGATATAGAAAGTTATCCTTAAGTATCAAGTTGCTTGGAAGTTATTGATTACGAAATACACGTAACCGTTTACGTCACATCCTCCTAGAACGATTCAACGAAAATTGGTACAAAGTGCTTCGCAAAAAGTACCATTCAGACATTCGGAATAATCAACAAAAAAGAATACAAGAGTTTAGAAAATTATAATTTTTTTCTCAAATTTATTATATTTTTTCTTATTTGATTTATTTTTAAGCCATACTGACAACACATGTGACAAAGTGCTTTCGATCGTCTACTACAGGAAGGAAGAACAGATCGGATGTATGCCAAGTCCAATAGCACGTTGAATGTTGACCCACGTGTCTATATATACATATATGCACTCACTATACTTTGGCACGAGCACTATACTCCTATACTATACATATATATATAAACATACGTCTGTATAAAAAGGATCAATGAAGTATAGTGCTGATGCCAGAGTATACGCTCCACATATTGATATGACCGTATACAGTAATATCCGACTTTAGATAAAAGATTAAGCGCGTCAAAAGTCCTGAAACAAAGCTCTCAATAGATAAAATCACATCTGATTGAATTGCTACATAACGCAATGTACGATGTACGTATTCTCATAAGAGCTTATTATCGTTAAAAAGAATTTCTCAGATGAAGCTGCTGAATATTTTTCATTTAATTCCTTTCAACGTAACGTTTCTTTGTCTGGTTCTATTCAATAGTCGCGCTACACGTAGCCACGTTTATTTCGATCCAGCCAACTTGACCCAGTATAACATTAATTCATTCAGTGAATTGATCCATGAAAGTGTTCAGGACGATCCAAAAGTTTCCACAGTCTATATTTGTATAGTTGTCACAAATGCAAATTGAACTTCTCTATACGTACACACGCGATACTAAAAATGGCGACGATTTCGAATTTAATTCCTAATAAAATGCAGTTCGTGATACTTAAGAATTTCATGTTTCTGAAATTAGTACTTAGTATAAGTGTTTTGTATAGGATTAATAATTCGCGCGACACTCAGAATTTTATTATAATTACTCAAAAACGCCGATTAGAATATTTGAGTTTTATAACGTCTGCGATTATAGTACGTGTCACGTAATTTGTAATTTCAATGAAATCTTCATACTCGATATTACAAATTGACTACACTGTATTTTCGTACGATTTCCCACGACACTTCATATCACATTGATGATTCTGTCATAGGAAATAATCTAATTACGAGAAGTCGCATTCATGAATATATTTGCATCGCTAGACCCTGCAATCCTCCACTGATGCATCGTCAAATTTATACGGAATCCCAGGCACTGTGCAATTTTGCAATTATCGCTAATGGATGCAAACCGTAATATCGCAACGACGTGAATCTCCTTCGTTAATACCAGGACAACCAGTACGTAATTAAATGCATAGCAAGAAAACATACGTTAAAGTTGAAAATTAACTAAAGTCCGAAAAACCATGTTCATAATCCAAGTATAACCGAGTGCCATAATTATTTCGACGTAGAATCAATTAGGCAAATTGACCCGAGTAATCCGCCTAGAAATGCCATCAAGAATGATTGCGTAAAATAAAAAGAAAGAAAATTAGCAACATAGACTCCCTGTGTCTCATAGGATGAGGGTGCGTGTCGGGAGTTACATTCGATCGCGTGTACACAGCCCGTCCTGTAGATAACCGAATGAAATAAAAGTTAATAAGGAAAATGAGTTCCCGATAATTTCTCACCCGCCAGTACAGGATTACTTAGACAGGTGAGCACTGAGGTTCCATATGACGGCCACGTGCTTGAGCTCAGAGGTAATCTCTGCTCCGGACGTTCTCCATAATCCCATAGTTTGTTTTTGTGCTCGGAGTACATGATCCGCAAATTGACTTGAATTTTCACCAGGAAGACCAGGCTGGTTGGGTGGTCAGGATCAAGCTTATACCTCCACGACGTACTCACGTTGTCCTAGATATCATGATGACCAGAACGTATTCGAACCATCAACGTTGTACGTTATATGGATTGTCCAATCCTTGACCGACTAAACCAATCATAGAAATTCTAGGCTTCCTATTCAGGATCACTAGTTATTGCATGGTACTCTAGATGCAATTTAATCGAATAGCAATAATAATTCATTGGTCCTGCTGCTCACAGATTACAGTATACGGTGGGATGCTGGTTCGGAGTCTGAGGTTCAATCAGTCCCGATGTCCGTGTTTGTTGGATTTTGAATTTTTGGAATAGACACGCAAATTGCGTACTTCGTGGATCGTTAACATAATTTTAACTAGACCCTCATCTAGGCATACAACTTATTGACAGATAACGGAAGTACATACTGTAAGTAAGTGTACGCTGCGTACTTTTAGCCAACGTAAAATCATCCTAAACCCAGTTCATTGAAGAAGACAGAAGCTCGTGTGGGCGATTGGTATTTCGGAGCAAGGGGTTAGGTCCTGACCCTCGTCAGACTCAGAATGTTCCTAATTGTCAGGTGGTACACTATAATACACCATCTTCATTTTGGATATGGGTCGATGAGGACTCCTTTCTCTGGATGAAGGATCTTTATCGTAATAAAAATGTATTTAGGTATTTGAGACCTGGGTATTTTGGACTGGTTCTAGGTGCGAACGTTTAATTGATCTTCGTCTCACTAATTACAGTTTTTAATTAGTTCAAGCAGGTGTGTCTCGAGCATGCTGCTTTGTCAGGTTAATTTGTGTAGCTACTCGGGAATCTGATCATTAAGGAATTTAAACTCATTTTCGGGATTTTCGACACGTACCTATTGCTGATTTGACAAATTTGGGAACATTAATTAGTCGTATAGTCGGTCCACGTGTTCAAAGTCCTTTTTTTTGATAGATGGAAAATAATGAAGTCTCTCGCAAGACACACGTGTCATTGTATACAATATTTATTACAAAGTGTGCATATGCACGGGTTTGGAATAAATATATTTAATTATATATTTTAATATATCTTGTGACGTCATTTTTCGATTCACGGTCACAAAGCGACTCCAGATACCAATTAAGATAACGTTCTAGCTTTTTGGTTCACTTCGAGCAGCCACTCTGCTCAGAAGCTACGCTTTCGGATCGATTCGTACAGTCACGCCAATGCTTTCGAAAGATTTGTTTTTGTTGAATGGAGGTCGAGGTGCTCGAATCTGCCGTGGAGAGATAGTCTCGACGTACCGAGTTGCCCGACAGAGGAGACGATCCGACGGAGACGTCTTCCCGGACCGGCGGAGGTCCGGGTGAGACATCGGCGCCCTGCTGGAGAGAGGCAAAGACGTGTGTGAACTTAGCATCTCAACTATTAGCATCTCACAAATAAACTTCATATTTACTTGCATCCATCATAGTTCCACAGTTCTTGATAAGTTTTAACAGTAGTTTAAATGAATTTAAATCGATTTACCCCTTCAAATCACGTTTTTGAGAAATGAGATGCTAACTTCTCGTACCGCTTGTCAGCATCTCATCGAATTTCACATATATGAGCATAGAAGAAGACAATCCTGCAGAGTTCTATCCCCTAAGAAAGTTATCTCAATAGTTCTAACGAATAAACCACGTGGGAAACAGTTTTATCATATTTATCAGCATCTCAGTTCTGGCCTCCCTCGTGGGTGAAATCCACAGTTCTAGTCGCCCTACATACCCTCGAAAAGAGTTATGGCCTCTTATCATCTCTAAACAATTATTAAAAATTATTTATCAGCATCTCAGCTGTATTATAGTGATGGAGCCAGATATTATTACGTCTGCGTTGTTGGTTCTGTGTAGCGCTGAGAGCGAGTATAAAATCTGACAATCCCCCCGGTCGAAAAATAGTTCTCAAAGAGTTCTACAAAACGAATACCTGGACTTGATTAATCC
>NW_014333007.1:0-148 GCF_000341935.2 Cephus cinctus
CCGGGTACTTCAGCCCCAACACCACGACAAGGATGCAGACATGTAGGGGCCGCCATCTTGACAGGGCGCGAGACCCTGGTCCTCTCCCCCAAGCACTACCTTCATCCTGCCGGCGAGGAGGTCAGCCTTCTCAGCCCCCCCCCCCCCC
>NW_014333007.1:209-2555 GCF_000341935.2 Cephus cinctus
GGGCCAACCACCTCCAGCAGGAGACCGCCGGTCACCGCCCGCCTCGGGCGGACCCCGGCGATCCCCAGCTCTTCAAGGGAGATCTTCTCTTTAGCGGCAGCCAGCACCTCCGCATAAGATCCCCCTCCCTGCGGGAGGGTTATCCCAACTGCAGCCGTTCAGGCGGGGGGCGCGGAAGACGGGCCTGCCGGACAGCCGGCCTCGAACCCGCCCCCGCACTCGGCTTCCCGCCGGTACCCCCTGCTTGTCCTTCCTTTTTCTTTCTTTTCTTCTTTTCTCACTTGCCTCCAGGGGGATCAACCTGCCATTCCCCCCTTACAGGCGGCTGCGGTTCTCCCATATCCCTGGCCGGGGTGGGCCCAGGGGCAGGTGCAGGCGCTGGTGCTCGAGTCACAGCGCCGGCCGTCACCCCCGCCCCAGAACTTCTCTCCTGAGGGTTCTTATTTTCTCCTCCATCATGGCCTCTATTTTTCTCAATAGAGAACGCTCCTCTACGTTCGGCCCTACGGGGAATGGGGACGGCGCCCCCCCCCCCTGGCGTCCAGCGCAACCATCTTCTCTCCTAACCTGCTGACCTCGCCCTCAAGTTCCTTTACTCGAGAGCGAAGCCGGCGGTTTTCCTCCTCAAGGGCGGGAGGGGGGTACTCGCCCCTACCCTCCGCCATGACCCGCTTATGCAGCTCAGTCGAAGCCGCCACAATTATATTCGCCGCCTCCTTGAGGCCTCGTACGTACGTACCTTTTAGGTATTTAGAAGTCTAGCTATCTTCTCCACCTCCCTGACCTTCTCCAATATCTGCGAGCCCAGGTCTGCTGAAGGTTGCTCCTTCATCTCGTCCTGAAGATCGTCGGGGCGAGGCTGTCCCAGCCGCAGACGGGACGATGATTCCTCTCCGGTGTCTGCTCCTCTGTCCTTCTCGATGTGCACTCGTTTGGGGGCCGTCGCCGCATCCCGGCTTCCAGCCGGCGCCCACTTCCGCCCGGGACGTTCCTCCATAGAGGCCAGAGAGAAGTCAGACTCCCCCCCAGCCTCCGTACCGGACCCTGCCCCGGACATGACGAGCGACAGCGTGGACCCTGCAGTGGACACTGCACCCCTCGTCGCACAGGTAACCCGTTGCGGCTTCGGTGACGCCGCAGAAGGCGACGGTACCGACTCCACCTCCATCTCCGTTCCCTCCCACTCCTGCTCCTCCGCCGCACCTGCCCCGCGCACCTCCTCATCACCCACCCCTCCTTCATTTGTTTTGTTTTTATTAGTAGATAGGCCTCCTGAGTTCACCAAACCTAATGGACTCCAAATCTCCACCCCTCACCCTGTGGATGACCTCCCTGACTTCACCGGGAGTGCTCGAATCATCGAGGTCCCGGATCCTCAGTTCGGCCATTGCCACAGGGAAACCGTTACAACCTTTTTTTTCCGTGGGGGAAATCTTCATAGACACCCCGCCCTCCTGGGGGGAGAGCGGGGTAGTGTCGGATTCTTACCGACTAAAACCCCCACGGTGATCCACCCTAGAATCTTCAGGGGAGCCCCGGGATCTCATATGAACGCAGCCGAAGCCCCCCTACCTATACCTTTCGGTACCTCGCGCTCCCCCCCACCCTTACAGGGGGGGGGCTACACCGCTGGCAGCGTGAAGGGACCACTCCCAACGCTACCACCTCCCGGCATGTCACGTGCAACCCGCGAAGTCTTCATGCTTCGCGGTCTGTGGCCTAACGCAGCAGCCACCCCCGCCACCCGGCTCCCCACACCCTCGAAATGAGCCGGGAAGCTCCAGCGGCTGTCCAGGGTGAGACCGAGGTACCTCAAGGTCTTCCCGATCTCCACCTGAGCCTCTCCGATCTCGATCCGTGCCCCAGTCGGGGGCGGGCCGCTCCGCCCGCGGCCGTACACCCACATCACCTCCGTTTTTTGCGGAGCGACTCGCAGCCCAAGGGGACGGATTGCCGCGACGACGCGCGCCACTCCCACCTCCGCAAGCCGAATGGTCCTCCCCCAGAAGGTCTCACCGGCGAGGACCAGTGTGTCGTCCGCATAGCACACCAGCCAAACGCCGTTCGGCAGGCCGACCCGCAATACCGCATCATATGCGAGGGCCCACAGGGTCGGGCCCAGAACCGACCCCTGCAGGACCCCGCACGTGACCACCCTACTCTGCAGGGTCCCCTCCCTATCGCGATATTTGACCGTTCTCCCATCCAGATAGGACCGGATCAACCTCTTAATATTGGGAGGAACCCGGTGGTATTTCAGGCCACCCCCCCCCCCAATCGCTTCCCATGGGAGGGTGTTGAAGGCGTTTACAATGTCAAGGCTTACAGCTAGCGCCCCCCCCCCCC
>NW_014333007.1:2912-16923 GCF_000341935.2 Cephus cinctus
CCGGGAGGCTACCGCCCCTGTGAGGTCCCGGAGCCGCTGGATCGCATCCAGCGTGGACTGGCCTCCGCGGAATCCATACTGCTCCGCGGAGAGATCCGGACCCACCCGTTCGTGGTGCCCGACGAGTCGGGCAACCACAACCCTCTCAAAAAGTTTGCCCGCCTCGTCGAGCACACAAAGGGGACGGTATGACGAGGGGACCCCCCGACCTGCCCTCCTTGTGGAGGAGGACCATTCGGCCCGGCCCTCCTTCCACCCACGGAGGAAGGTTCCCTTATTGAGACTGCCCTCAACGAGCCTCCTCATCCGGTCGCCAATCACCCCGTGCGCGTTCTTCCATATTTTGCCCGGGATGACGTCCGGACCCGGCGCCACACGACGGGCGCCGAATTTTTGGACGGCATCCCTCCACTCTGCGTCCTCAAGTGGGGGTGCAGGGGGCGGGTCCGGGTGAGTCGCCCCGTCCCCGACCCCTCAGTCCCCCACATTTTACAACCGTTACAACCTAACCTAACCTAACCAAACCTAACCTAACCTTGTAATTATTCCCCAAATTCATACCTAAGAACGTCCCTGTAGCTTTGAAATCAGTTAATTTTTAAAACTATTACGTCGTACTATAGAAAGTTTAAATAAACAGATATTACAATTAATGACATAAAAAAGGTCATTGTAAGAGAAAAGAGGAGAATAATGAGTTAGTCGATAAGTAAGCCAAGAGAAAGGTAAAAAAAAGTATGGTTCCAATCAAGATTGGTTAGTTAATTGAAGTATTATGTTTCCAAAGATTAGCGTAGAGTATTACTATTACTTAGATTAAGGTAATAGGATTAAGTCTAATTGAGTCTTATTCATAATAACGAAAACATATGGTTATCATAAGGGTTTAAAATATTAAAAGCTACATGATCAAATATAAGCGAAGGTATCTTAGAGTAACCTGAGTCAACTATAGAGAACATCAGTTAATGGATAAGAGTTGGATGGAACCCGGAAGTGACCATGGTAGTTATTTAAATTATAAGTCGATAAGTATACAACTTAGCGAGATCTGCCTATTTAGTGTAGCAACTGAGATTGCACTAGAAATATCAAGATTATCATGAGGGAATCAGAAGAAGTATGTTTTAACCGCATACGAAGATTTTATGCTCAGGAAGATCAAAGGCGGCATGTTAGAATTTCAAGTTAAAGAGTTAAAACTAGGCTAAAGATGCCTAAAATTAAGAAAGAAGTGAGGTTTCTTTTAATAGATGAGGGATCGACACTATTGTTTAAAAGGTGGATGGTTAAGCCACTTTACGATCAAGAAGGTCAAAGGTGGCATGTTGAAAATGAAAGATAACCAGTTAAAATCAAGCTAAAACGCTTTAGAATTAGAAAATAACTGGAGTACCTTTTGATAAGGCAGGAGCGGAAGCGATATTTTAACAGTTGTATGGTCGAGGCTAAAAACATAATCATATCAACTAGACATCAAAGGCGGTATCTCACAAATCATAATTGAATAATTGAAACTAAGGTACAAGGGTTTAGGAAGGAAAAAAAACCCCTTATTTCTTTTGATAAATCAGGAGGCGAAATCATGGTGGATGAGATGTATGGTAAGAGATAAGAGATCAAAAGCGGCTTTGCAGGAAATGAAATTGTGATGTTAGTATTAAACTAAATATGCTTAGAATGAGAAATTAGTCTTGGTTTCTTTGTTCAGATTAACGATCAGATGTATCATTTAAGATCTTTATCGTAAATTCTAAAAATAGCCCACGATGGAGGGGAAGTATTGCATCATATTACGCAATTTACAAAACATATTAACAAGGGGCGGAAAATCCTAGAAAATGGATTAATCTCAAGAAATATTTTGAATTTTTTGCCTAAGAGTAAAAGTCCAGAAGTTCTATTGTAACCGATTTTCACTTCACGAACGAAAATAATTTCGGACCATGTGTTCCCGTCCGCGAACTGTTGGAAAATCAACGGTTCGTGTCGGTCGCCAGCTTGTTTAACCTTTGTCAACAAGCAAGGATGTCGGCATTCTTAAAGGTGAACACTCGTTACGCACAATCTCGTGAACAAATGAAAATCACTGCCTGGACACCTTCCGACGGACAGCTTCAACAACGAAATACTCTGTCGCGGGCTCTCCCAATTGACAGATAGCACTGAATAATTTATCTTTATTTCAGAAATAATTATTTAATTTTTTGTTTCAGGTTCCCACGATGACTGACTTCCTCCTGGATCACCGCTCACACCTCGAAATTACGATAAGTGTAACACCACACCGCGAATATTTGGAAAATTAAGAATTTTCACTTTCTGAATTTTTTCCAGAAAAGCCTGCCTCTCCTGAGGACTGCTGGACCCTGGGATGCTGGACGAAGCGTACGGGATCTGCCGCGTTACGACAGATATCTCACCACACCTCTAGGAATATGAAGGTAAGTATACACAAGACACTTCCTTACTTTTCAAATAATAATCTTATTTTACATCCTAATACACATAAGGTGGAGCACACTGCCGCGGATAACAGCCTGGACTTCCAGTTCACAAATGAACTCATGAGTAGTGCGCGCTCCCGCTTTTATAGGTCTCCAGCGCTTCCCCTGACGCGCGCCCACCATCACGTGCAAAATACCATACTTTTTAACAACTAATAAAGATACATTAAATATTAAACAAAAGTTATCTGTAAATCGCTTAGCAGCTGTTCAACCCGCTAACTGATATCACGATTTATACAATAGTTTAGGATATAACTATACTTCTAGTTTTATAATACCCTTAACCATAAAATAATAATCTTATCTTATTACGTAGTTATCGACTAGAGTACGGCGCTATGAATGTTCTCGATGGGACTTCCCACTTTCGAGTAACAAATTTTTGTACTATACTTTTGTAACGCATTTCCTGACCTACGTTCTATATTCGACCCCAACGTGGAATTCCGCGGATCCCTTGGGCGCCAGGTGCATCCGTGCACCAGCCCGACGCATCGGGCCTTTAATTTCTAATCCGCGACACGTCGGTTCCGGGAGTCCTCTCGGCCGGATCTTCCCGCTAGCTCTCCTTCGTGTTGGTAGAGGGGAACGTGAGGGCGGCGAGTTTCTGCAGGAATCGGTCGGCCTTTCCGAAATAATCGATACGGTGGGATTTCATTGCAACAATCTATATTTATTTCGTCCTAGGTGAACGGGTACAGTCGGGTGGTCTTACGAACGCGACTCGATAGAATCCTATTAGGGGACGCGGTCGCGGCAGTCGTCTTCTCCTCTTCCGGGCGGCTGCAATCTCCTCGCGTGTGAGCCGGTGGCGGGCCCGTAGCCCCCACTCCGCGTGCCGCGCTGCACCGGCGGATGTACTTCATCCCCGTCCGGCGTGCGGCTTCGCTTAGCAAAGAGTAATCTGACTGGACTTACCAGGACTTCCGGTGCTCTCGGACTTCTCCCTGGTAATCCTTGGCTTTTTTCCTCGGTCTCCCTCTCGTACTCTCTCGCTCTCTCGCTCGCTCACTCGGGAGGTGCCGTAGTCCAAAAATCGAGGTCCGTCGGAAAATGCCAAGTCATTTTTTCACTATCCAGTCCAAATCACCTTTTTTCACAAAAACCAAAATCCAAAAACTCTTTCTCACACGCGCTCACACCCGTTACACGGTTCGAAACTAAGTGGCCCCCTTTTCGGCCCCCCGGCCCGAGGATTCCCGAAGGATCTCGAGTTCACCCGGACTCGTGCGCTATCTCTCGCCTCGGTCCGCTCTCCTTATTTCGGCGCTCAAAGCCCGCCCGTCTCTCGGCGGCGCCGATCTTATCCGAGCCCGCCCGATCTTCGGACTCGGCGTTGCCGGTTTCTCTCCCCGGCTTCCTCTCGCCACGAACCTCCGGCGTCGTCGGCATTCTCTCAGCAGCTGTCGTCGGCGTCACGGCTCTCCGTGCGCCTATGCTTTTATGTAACTGGCCGTCCCGCGGACGTCACGTTACACTTTACATAAACAAATTAAGCTTTCGCAAATATTACAAGAAAATCTTGTTTAAAATATTTATTTAGTAAGAATCCGCCTACCCGCAGATCCCTTACTCTCTCCCTTCTCTCTGACTTGCAACTATGACGTCATCGTTTCCTTGTTTATAGTCCAGAATAACACATGAAATCTTAACGTTTAGGATCTGACTAGCGTTTTCCGCCCTGTTTTGTCAAAATCCTTTACAAAACATTGGATGATGCAATAACGATCATTTTGACGTCACGCAGTAGTTTTCCATTGCGCAATTACCATACAAGTCCTAAACTATGCATGTTATCGCAAACTAATCAAAGAAACTCTATCTTAAATCTCCGCTGGGCAACATCCCGCCATCTTACATCATAGCCGCATCTTTATCTTAAGCGCCCCCTTTAATCGATCAGTCTGATAACCATACAAGTGTTACGATAAGCAATACATCAAGATAATTTTATCAAAAATAGAACTCCGATCTGTCACTAGAGGCACGAAAGCCCAAAATAAACTCTGTAACTTCAAAACAAAACATGTCGCCTTTGATCTCGGTAGCCCTTAAGTACCGTTATTCGATCAGATTATACATCTTAAACGTCATTGCACCGACGTCCTGCCGATGAATGAAAAGTTTCATATTTAACGAATTATATGCGTTCGCACCTGGTTTGAACTCGTTTATTACAATAACAAAAGTACCGCCTTTGATCTTTTGTTTTATCTCTCGTGTACCATAATACTCGTTATCAGGCCACGATCGCCATATCGCTCATAGAGCTCCTAACACAATCTCTCGCACGCGAACTAATCCGCCGTACAGAATCCTTATCGGACCATGACTCCGCTGACAAGCATGGTCACTTCCGGTTTACATACTACTTTTCATTCATTCCATCCAGTTTATTCAAACTCGGATCGGGTGATTGAACTGACCTTACGTTACACGGATCACCGTTGTGTTTTACTCCCGTGACGTAATCTCTCATACTTGTATGGCCACTTCCGGTTTACATACTTTTCCCGGTAGACCCTATCTCTCTCTTACTAACAAGGCGCAACCTGACTAACTTATCTAATTAGTAACTTTCCGCCTTAATATGTGCTTATCGCAACGTAATTCTTCCAATTATTATGGTCCACTCCGGCATCCTTCGTCCATCAACGGCAGCACCATACCTCAACCCTTTGGCCGACTCTAAATCTGAATGGCTCAACCATCCACCTATACTGATTCATGCAGCTTCCGCCCTAACGTAATGATCAGCTTATCGTAAACAAAATTATCCATGCATTTTTAAAATATCATAAACGAATCTATCATAGGTGTGCCCTTATGGCCTAAACTAGGGATGCGATTGCACTATGACATAGGGGAAAATGACGGTTATTGCGCTAAACATGACCGTTATTGCATCAGATTGCATAATTTTAAAAATTGTAAAAAACAAGCAGGATGCCAGAAAAAGTTATAAACGTCGAGAAAGTATAAGAGTTTTTTTAAATATTACCAGAAACAAAAGGATTATATGGCCGATCGGAGAACAAAGGAAACAATAACGTTATAAACCATATATGTCAAACAAGAAAATGACTAAAGCCCGTATTCAGAACTCGCTCTTAAGGTCACTAATAGAGTCACTATTATATAAAAGTGACTGCGCCGATTTGTTAGTGACCGTATTCAAAACTCGCTTTTAAGCCGCTTTTAGCTAAAGATGCGCTAACAGGTAGCAGCGTGTTGTAACATGTACTTTCAACCGCGTTCGGAATCATTCGGGAGAACTAGGGGCATATTCGATTATGTCCGGAAGTATTCGATGACATTCGGAAAGCACAAACTTCATATTTGGTGGAAACTGCAGCCATATTTGAAATTCGAAATTCAAGAATTCCCTCTCTTGAAGTCAAGCTATTAATATTCAATTAATACGTTAAAACTATTATAAGACAGGCATGACATGAAAATGAAAAAAAATAAATGGTTGTACATCATCATGGAACAAAAGGAGAATTTCACCCTCGAAGAAAAATCATTAGTCATACAATTTGTAAGCGACAATCGTGATATACTAGAGAATAAAGCAAATAATGCTTGGTTGCAAAAGAGTAAAAGATACAAATGAATGAAACTAACAGAGAAAATGGCAGCGACTGGAATTAAGAGGAAATGGAAAGATATAAAAGATGCATAGCAGCGATGGAAATTCGCAGCAAGGAAGACTATTTCTTGCTATCGCAAGCGTGTGAGTGTTACAGGTGGAAGTCCTGCCCTTTCAAAACTTTCTGGGCTCGATTTCCAAATTAGTGAAATTTGCCTGGAAATCTTTGTGGAGGATGAAGATCCCCACAAGTCTAATAGCCTCTGAGCATTGAATACGGCTGAAACGCCTAAAGATGACGTCACGTACAAAACGGATCACGTCTCTTGACTTGCGGATTTCTTACTCTTATTTCATTAACTTCGCGGACTTCATCTATCTCGGCAATAGCCTCCATCTGATCCGCCATATTTGAGCGATCTGTCACTTTAAACATGCCGCTGCCCACATCTGCGAACAGGTCGCTGTTAGTCCCAAGATGGCACCTAATAGCGCGCTGTTAAATGCTTAAAAGGGGTTCTGAATAGTCTTTTTCGCTAATAACGCGCTATTAGCTGTTGGTGATATTAAGAGTAACCATAAAAGTGGTTCTGAATACGGTCACCTTCAAACTCACTAACTAATAATTTAAAAGCGCGCTATTAGCACTAAAAGCGAGTTCTGAATATGGGCTTAAGAATAGGAAAACCCAGCGGGGTTATTTACTTTGGAAAATGTACTACATATACTAACTAAAGAATAAATATTAATTATTGGGTGATATCTGGTGCATCTGTGAATCCCAGTTTCCCAAATCCTTATATCCGGAATCCAGGAAGTCCGTAGCTGGTGGAAATCTGAAAGTAAAAAGGCGATTAATTAAACAAAATAATTAATCGTTACTTACCTTGAAGTGTTGCCCATAGTGCTG
Organism: Cephus cinctus; assembly: GCF_000341935.2. Classification (NCBI taxonomy): domain Eukaryota; kingdom Metazoa; phylum Arthropoda; class Insecta; order Hymenoptera; family Cephidae; genus Cephus; species Cephus cinctus. The sequence goes on from NW_014333007.1 coordinate 9,925, forward strand.
CTGAAGAGGAAGCTGATATCTGAAAACTTGAAATGAAGAAAAGAATAATTAATTTTAAAGAAGAATTAATTATCAAAATACTTACCTGTCAACTGGAAGAATCCTTGGCGGGGAATTTGAAGATTCTCACCTGTCATTTGGGAGAGTCCTAGGCAGGCCATCTGAAAGAAATTAAGTCAATCATTTGGAGTCTTCACCTTTAATTTAATCCTTGCTTCTGGTTGAATTGTTAAACAAGATGGCGACCGACACGAACCGCCAATTTTATTATAATTGTGATGGGGAGTACACACTTGTTATATTTTAACCCATCGCAATTAAAAATCAGTTACAAGCTAACCTAATTTACTTTAATGGTCCATGCTATATTGATATACGACGATACGGCATCCGCTTGTGGAGTAGAAATCTGTGTGCAAATGGACATCTGGGTCAAGGTATATTTCAATCCGTGCGCATCTAATTCCGTGGGCAAGTGGTCTGTGCACATTTGCACACCACTGGTGAGAGTCTTCTGATATGAAAAAAAAAAACAATGGAATCCCGTTTAAAAAATTGTCTAATCATTGAATTTCAGACTTGTTGATATCATCGATCATCACTCCAGACATTATATCGCCTACGAGTATTGCGTACGAGCGTCAGGATCGTGGTTGTTTGTGATGATTCGAAGTAAAAAAACTAATAATGCTAAAGAGATTACTCTCGTGAAATCTAATCCTGTAAAATATGTCCATGAGTGAAAAAATTACTTTCCAAGGTATGAATAAATAGAAAACAAGGCTGCAAAGTAGAACCTTACAAAGTGCTTCCACATTATGTTACTTGGTTTTTTCTATCACAATGATGCAAAGTAGAATCTTACACTTTGCTTCTCGATTCTTTTCCTTCCTTCACAAAGCCTCCACTCTGAGGAAGTTCTTTGATTTATTTTGGCTATTTATATACATACATACAGTTAAAAATGAGGTAAAAAAAACAATAACGATAATTTTTTGAAAATTTCAAAACCACGTAAAATCTGAACCGCTTTAGCGATCTTGTCGAAATTCAATACCAAACAACATTGAACGTATCTTCAATTATGAAGAACTATTTAGCTAAATCGTCGAACCTTTACGAAAGTTAGAGCGACCACGCCCTTTTTTCAAAAAATTTTAAATGACAAAATCTGAATGGCTGCATATATTTCATTAAAAATCGCAACATTTAAAGAGGGATATCTACTTTACTTGCTTGCCAAATTTCAGTCCGATCGTTCTAACGGTTACTAAGTAAGAGGCAATTGAACATACACACACACACACACACACACACACGCAAGCACGCACGCACACACACACATAAAACTAAAACTACTTTTCTTGACGTTTTAGACCATGTTAAGTATTCTAACATGAAAATCTCGAAAAAAAAAATTGTCATGAAAACATAGCTTCCTCTATGAAGAAGCAAAATGAAATAAAAAATAATACCTATAAATTTTACTTGAAAAACATGTTTCATTCGCGCCATTTTATTTAAAAGAAAAGAGAGCCTTCACATTGTTTGTTATTGAGTTCGGTTAAACAGACGAATTTGATTACATATACATATAGCGAATTAACGATTCATGTTATTATTAAGAGATTACTATTATTTTGTGGTCAAAACAATTAAAATGATTTGCTTCATTCATAATTTGATGAGATGAATAATTATATTCATGCATGGTTAGTTGGTTAACTGATTTTGCTTCCTCATAGAGAAAGCTATGTGACGGTGGAAAATTTTTCTTTCAAAATGTTCATGTCCCTATGCTCAGAATGTGCCAAAATGTCGAGAAAATACATTTGGAGAAAATGTCCGAATACGTGCGTGCGTGCATGTGTGTGTAATGGCCTCCCAAAATTCAAACGTGTACACTGTACGACACTTGAATAGCTTCAACATTTCATTTTCAATGATCAAACTATGAAGATCGTTCTTTTAATAACAGTGAGTGTTGTATCGTGTCATATTCGATTTGTTCAAGTTTATTATGCATAATGGGTCGAGCAAAATCATTTACTGAGGAAGAGATAGGATAAATAAAAGCATATAAAGAAGTCGGACTTTCAAATTGGCAAATCGCGAAAAAACTAAATAGAAGTCCTAGAGTGATTAACATGTTTTAAAAAGACCCTGAAAATTATGGTAAAAAATATAAAGGGAAGGTGAAAAAGGTTTTGAGTAACTGAGAATATCGTAAAATTTTGAAGAAAGCATCGAATTCGACACAATCTGCTGCTCAAATTGTTAAGAATTTAGCAGTTCCTTGCAGTATACGAACAGTACAAAGACTCTCAATATATTCAGAGAATGAAAATTTAAAGAAAAAATCGGCGTTAAAGGAGCACCATAAAAGAGCACGTTTGGAATTTGCTCGCATACATATGACGTGGTCTGAGAAATGGAAATCGGTAATATTTACCGATGAGAAAAAATTTAATATCGACGGGCTAGATGGTTACCATTACTATTTCCATGATCTGAGAAAAGATCCGCTTATTTTATCTAAGCGACAACACGCTCAACAATCTGTGATGATATGGGGAGCTATTTTCACTAATGAGCCTATCAGTAAGATATTGGATGGACATCAAAATGCCGAATCTTATATAAATCTTCTAAAAACAGAAATACCAAAGATTAGGAAGATGATGAAAGGCTCTGAATGAATTTTCCAGTATGATAATGCTCTAATTCACTCTGCTAAAGCTGTAAAGGACTGGTTTCAACATGAAAATATTCAACTTTTACCCTAGCCTGCACTTTTACCAGATATCAATATCATTGAAAATGGTTGGGGGTGGTTATCCAGACAAGTTTATAGTGAAGGAAAGCATTATAATTGGAAAACCGAAATTATACGTGGCATCAAGAAAGCTTGGGCAGGAATACCAAAAGAATTCATTAAAACATTGTTAATTAATACATCGTTACCTAATAGAATATTTGAAGTTATAAATCGAAATGGAGCTAGTACACATTATTAGCATGCAAAAGAAATATATAAGTCTGCTGTTTGAATGAATACTGTTCTTCTGTATTTTGTGAGGCTATTCATGTGTCGCATATGAAATACACAATTACGCAATATTGCGACAATTTTTTTCTCTAAAATTCCCCCTCGATTCGACTAACGCAATGTTTTGTATAACTTGCGATCACTCTATGCCACTATAAAAAGTTTTCGCCGATATGATTATTGGATATACAAGGAACTTCAGAAAATAAGGTGAGGCTATTCAAGTGTCGCACAGTATATAACTCGAGAACGGTTTTAGCTACAGCCCCCAAATTTTGCATGCATGTGTAGCTCTATAATCCCTTTATTGAATATAACTTTCAGCATGATTCAAGCTGCGGCTCGGATTTTATGTCGTTTTCAAATTCCCAAAAAAAGGACGTTATCACTCTAGCGATCGCATATTTCGTGATACTCATCTAAATAGTTCTTGACTAGGAGATTTGTATCCAAGGTTGGTTGGTATTGCATTTGGGCCGAATCCATCGAGAAGTTTCGATTTTATGATATTTTGAATTTTTCGAAAAATCAAATTTATTAATATGACTCTTGTCAACTTTGACCGATTGAGCTCCAACTTTCCAAAAGTATAGAACATCATTCAGCCGTGATATGTACGAAATTTGGCGGAGATCAGCAAAACGGACCTGATTCTACATATATTCAAGTTTTTGAATTTTGAATTTCAGCCAATTCAAAAATATTTGACTTGCCATGCTTAATCTCGTCGATTCCTATAAATTACCGATCAAGGTTGTTGGGTACAAGATTTAATGGAAATCCATGAGGAAGCCAAAGATTTTTTAAAAAAATGAAAATGTTTCCTCATATAGGGACTTCATACACTGCCTACGATTCGAAGGAAGCAAATTGCAAGTTTCAACTGGCGGCTTGTTTAGACTGGTATTGAAAGAAAAATGTTAACAAAGTGAAGTCCAATACAGACAAATCAACGATTTGCTAAGGTCTGACTGACGTTGTCAGAACAGTTTACAAGGGATCATGTACTTGGTAAGGTAATAAAAATTAAACAAGGTTAAAAAGTGTTCTTAGACTAAAATCAAAATTAAAAATTAATTTTATATTTTTTGTTTGTTTTAGGTTGTGTTGCTGATCAGGTTTTATATTTCATGTAGTTATGACGATTAAAGAATGAACTTACAGGATAAAGTCCCGAATAATATACAGAAAAAAGTCTCAGAGAAGAATATTTTGGAGTATTCGTGTTCGTAGTTTTTCGAGTTCCTTGCCGATTTTGGAGACTGGCCATTCGTCGACGTTTCTTGAACAGTCATAATTAAATCAAATGGAACTCTTGCCGTAGTTTAACAACTTTGGGCATGCATACAAAATATGTAAGTAGTTATAAAAGGACAGTTCTGGGTCAAGATTCCTACACCGACATTTACCGACCCTCTGGGGTGAAGGTGTAACCGTTTTTCACTCCTCAGACGAAAAGAAGATAAGACTGTGTGTTCCCGTCTGCGAACTGTTGGAAAAACAGCGGTTCATGTCGGTCGCCAGTTTGTTTTACCATTCTCAACAAACAAGGATATATAACGTAATTAGGTGAATTCCCATTGCACCCTTTCCGTTGATCAGTATGATATCTCTGCACGATCCAAAGGATGATCCGCACAGCAACTCAGCCAAGGACTCTCCCAAATGACTGATAATATCACTTTTGTTATGTTTCAGGTTCTTTCGACGATGGATTCTCCTTCCGGATCGACGATGATCTCCTGTACGTACGGACAGCAACAATACTATACCGTGATTACAATGAAAATTAATAATTTTCACTTTATTTGTATTTGGTTTCAGGCTCCTTCGACGATGGACTGCTCTCCGGATCGACGATAACTTCCTGGATTCACGATAAGTACAAATACTATATCGTGAATATTATGAAAATCTAGGATTTTCACTTTGTATGAAATTTTATGTTGCAGGTTCTCTCGACGAAGAACTACTCTCCGGTTCGACGATGACTTCCTGGATGAACGATAAGTAAAATACTATATCGTGGTTTTTATGAAAATCTAAGATTTCCACTTTGTATGAAATTGTTACAGAAACTCCGGCCTCTCCCGAGGATAATTCGGATTCCTGAAATATTTGAACAATCGGAAGGTAGGTATACTCAGACGCTACTTCACTTTTGTTACTATAACTTTTATTTTACACCCGAATATAATTTTCCAGGTGGAGCACACTACTACGACGCGTAGCCAGGACCTCCAGTATTTCAAGTGAACTCTCGAGTCATGAACGCTCCCGCTTTTATAGGAGTCCGGGCACCCCTCAAGCGCCCCCACCATCGCCATTACAGAAAACCATATTTCTTATTAACCATTAACATTGGATTAATTATTTCTTAAAAGTTAATTGTAACACATGTCTTATAAGCTGACCATGCTTATGGCTATTACGATTACTCTTATATTTTAGAAAATAGCCATATATCTTTTGTTATAATATACTTATCAATATAACACAACAATTTTCTTACAAGTTAGTTATTAACTAAGATACAGTGCTATTCACTTACTCACTAGGATTAACCATTTTCGAGTAGCGAACAAATTGGCCATACATCTCTTAACAAAAAGTTCTCACTCTGTCTTATAACTATTTTGTTAGAAATATAAAAATAGTAAGAAAGTGCTTATCATTATCTTTCTATACTATTCCCTTCTCTCATTGTGATATTTATGACGTCATAGTTTCTTTGTTCGTCAAAAGCCATATTTCTCGGTGTTTATTGATCTAAAATCTAAATCACGCACGATATTGTAACATTTAGGATCCGACTAGAGTGTCTCGCCTCATTATATCAAAATCCCTTAAACTTATGTGGATGACGTAATAACGGACAATCTGGCGTAAGTACTTATGTAACAACCATACTACTTGTTAACTATGAATACTTGTTAACTATGTACTACATGCCGCTTTTGATCTCTTTACCTTATACCATATAATTATTAAGGTAAATTATTTATTGTTATAATTAATTAAGAATCAGTACTCCGACCTATGACTTGAGTGTCTGGAGCCTAATATAAATGTTTTATCAAAAATAGGAATCACGGTTTCTTTGTTCTCCTTTCTTACGAAATCTATTTTTAGAACTAACCATGAATACCTTCAACCCTTATGTCTACGTTCTTACAATGAATGAACATAACATTATTTAAGTAAATCAGGCCGATAGTGCCTTATGCGAACTTATTTATAATAATAATAAAGATGCCGCCTTTGATCTTTTGTATTTATCACTCGTGTACCATGAATCTCCTCATTTGTACTCGATCGCGGTTTGGCTTACAGCACATATACCGATAAATACTGAATTTTGATGCCCCCGCTAGTGAAAATCCTTATCGGGTCACCGCATCTTCTAGTAGCATGGTCACCCTTTTTGTTCCCATACTATTACTTATTCTTTAACTTTCCGGCCATCCAATTACGCACAAGCGTCTCAATTGGACTTGCTATATATCACATGCTTTGAGAATCAGATTTTGCATCATAATTCTACATATAAGTATGGTTCCTATTGGTAACTATACTTCTTGGTTTCTTTGCAACTTGCACCAATCAAATTAAACTCGAGCCCTCATGGCGGATCTCTATGTCATTCTGTGCTATTGCAATCCTAACCTCATCTCATCTTTGATTAGTCTATGGTTCCGTACGGCTACCATACCTTTTCTGATCTAACTCGTTTTTGACTTCCCTCCTGAGCACTATCTACCTAGTTTCTTAGCTTAACATCTTAGCGCTATGACATATCATGACCATAGGCTATTACATATCTTATTATGGCTCTGTCGGTCTATTTTAAAAAATTACAAAAGACCTTAATCTAGGTGAGCAAATAAGGACATAATACAAGGTACGGTGGCAAAGGAAGGTTCGCGTCCGTGCAAATTTAGCGCTGCTGC
>NW_014333007.1:17333-48561 GCF_000341935.2 Cephus cinctus
ATGCATGGTAGTTCAGGACTGTTGGGCCCCCTATGAAAGATTTCTGCTTACCAACGCGTCGTGAGCCCCTGCTTTGGAAGATTTCTGCTTACCGACGCCTCCGGAGAGATTGAGATGGAGATAGAGGGACAGAAAAAAGGTGCGCGTGCACGAGTCGACGTAGCTGACCCCTTTCGGCTGACGTCATCGGAAGGGGGCTCCGTGTTTTACGTCAGGTTTCAGGCGTTTTACGGCAGATTTCAGAAATGTTGCGTCAGGTATCAGGGATTTTACGGTAGATTTTAGAAATTTTACATCAGGCGTAATTGAGTACATTCTAGATCCTTCTATTGCAGCCCCACCTCAATCTCATCCATGATACATTGACCTCGCACGTGGAAGCGGTGGATTACAAAAGAGATGATAGGCAACCTTTGTACGTTACCGAATTTTGCACTTGCGATCCCGTGGCAGCTCCTCCCCCCTTTCCCTTCATACAATCCCCGCAGAATAGCGTGTGGAGTCGGTGGAGATAACGAATGACCTTTCGTATGCCACCGAAGAATTTTGATGACATTTCATCATCATCATCATCATAATCCCCGTGTTCCTCCTCCGCGTTCTTCGCCTCTGTCGTTCCGCTACGATACATTGGCCTTGGAGAGACGGTAAAAATCAAAGGAGGTGTCAAATAACCCTTTGTACGTTACTGAAAAAATTGTTTACAATAACTTAATGTACACTATTTATTTGAGAGAAATTGCGCATCGAGACGGCGGATCTTTAATGCAAAAGAACATAGCAAACCTTTGTATATTGCCGAAATGTAGATCCATGAATTTTTTACTTAATTAAAATTCCTTCACACTCTTAAGAAGAGTGCCCTCTATATAAGGAAGAGCTTAGTGCTCTTTCATTAGTCTATTGTCACAATTCGTCGACTTTGTAGAAACAACGTGAACTGAAAGTAACAATAAATTTGAGAAGGCTTAATCCAACCAGTGCGAAAATGAACTTCACAAAAATTAACAAAATGGCGCGTCTGGAGTATTTCCTGCCAACGAAAAAGTTATCAGAACTATAGGTTGAAAAAGGATACAAGATTACCAGCATAAGGAAAATTCAAACGAAATTTGGAGCAAGACACATTGTTAACGTGGAAAACAACTTCTCAGTATTCCTACCAGCAAGGATCTCGAGGGTTCTGACAGACGATGAGGATTTCTTTCAACGGATGGTTTTGGATACCGCTGAGAATCGGCTTTGTATGCATTACCTCGGTGGGAGGTTCAACCTCATCGAATTTCAATATTTGTAAACGTTCATACTTATAATTTAAATAAATAAATTGCCACGTAAGTGACAAAAAAATACAACTGCTTATTTCTTTTACACACACTTTATTCTTAATCAAAAAATATATTGTTCCATCTCGGCCCTCCTATACACAACATTCGCCAATCCATACATATACAGGGTGTTCGTTATGAAACGCACTGTAGTAACACCGTTGCATTCCTTGTCAAATTCTAAGGAATACGTGTATTTTCATTTTTTATTTCATGTATCAAAATTTCGAGATAATCAAGGTTGAAGTTGCAGTAATGCGACCAATCAGAACGCGTTTAAACGGAGCGTAGATGACGTCGCGAGCCAGCACGCAAGACCTGCTTGCCCTAGGCCAATAACACTAAGAGTATCGTCTCTTGTATCTTACTCAATTACATGCAGATAAACAGGGACACTACAACGATACTCTTAGTGTTATTGGCCTAGGGCAAGCAGGTCTTGCGTGCTGGCTCGCGACGTCATCTACGCTCCGTTTAAACGCGTTCTGATTGGTCGCATTACTGCAACTTCAACCTTGATTATCTCAAAATTTTGGGATATGAAATAAAAAATGAAAATATACGTATTTTTTAGAATTTGACAAGGAATGCAACGATGTTACTACAGTGCGTTTCATAATGAACACCCTGTATAAGCCTCTTATACCCATAGCCAACCCACATTATATTGTTATACCCCAACCCATACATATACTATACACACTACATATGCATTATTTTTACCGACGGTATTAGACAAGTATATAAGTCGATTAATCGTCTAATATAATCAATTCCTATGATTTATACTTATTAGTTTACATTTTTGTTTTGTTTTATATTCCGTTATATTGTTGGAACTTTCAATTATGAATTACGTTATCATTTATAGAACCGGAAAATGTTATGCTTATTATTCTATCAAGCATTATGTTCTTAAGGAATTTGTCATACCAATCCTTTATTATGTCTTTAAGTAAAAGATAAACCTAACCATATTCTGCGTATTTTAGAGAGCGATCGTAACAATACATTCTATCATCCAAGTCCTTAACGATTTAACATTTTCCATCGCACAATTGAAATGCGGAGCATGGTGATGCGTACATAGGGTAAGTGAATATTTTTCAATTTTTGCAGCGAAGGGCAGCCCAGATCTCCCAAGTTCACGATGTTTAACGATTGCCCCATAATATTCTCCAACCAATTTTTCTTTTCCAATCCTTTTACATAAATTCTAGTAGCATCTCGTAAAATGACTCGAAGAATATTTCTAGCTTGGTTGTAAGATGTATCGCCGGAGTTCCAAGAGATACCATGATAGTTGCGTTGCAATCACAAATTCATGCACTTGTATCTCGCCAGAAGAGAGCCCTACGGACACGGTGGTTGAAATAGAAACGCCGCAGGCTCGGAGAAATCGCTACCAACTACAATCACAGACAGCTCCTTCAACACAAACTCGTCCCAGGGTTTTTTGAAACCTTGTACGTCCACGATGAACTCTATTGTGACAGACTGCTTGCATAGAGATGATCGTAGGCTTTTATACTAATTTTTTCACCCCACCACTAATTGGACTATGTTCTACTATTCGATCATGCAGAATTAAACAGAACGCTGATGTTTCGGTGGGGAAATTTTGGTCTGCCTCGAATTCGAGACGAACGTCGACTGGTTCAAATTTGAGCGAATCATTTTGCTTGGAGCGATAGATGACAATTAGTGAACCATAGGCGAGGAAATTCCTCAGTATGGGCTCAGGCTCTTTGCCATAATAAGTAGCTTAAAAGTTTACATACATCTCGTACAGCAGAGCAAACTAATTACGATCAACGTTAAACTTTAGGTTTCCATAGGGGTAGCATTACGAATTCAAGAAAAGTTTAACGTCTCTGACATTGCAATAGTCAAAGTGACTAGCATTCTTATTTTTATTATCCTTTTTGCCAGTTTGGAATCCCAATATGACGTATCGCGGTTTTTCAAGTTGACTGGACGTCTTGCTGACGGTCCAGACGTATTTGACGTGGTAGGGAGTAGAGGATACTCGTACAGTTCCCAGATGCGGAAGCTCATAGGGATGGGTGCATCCTTCTCGATGAATTTCAGCAGTTCTATCTTTCGACGCTCGGAAACCTTTACGTACGGTATCAACCATTCCAATTGTTGCATTACAACTTTGCATTCTTCCGGAGCAGTTTGCACAATGGCATTGACATCGCTCTTTGCTCTCGTTCGAATCAACTCATACTTAGCGTTTACGACGATCTTGCGATAATCTTCGGCAAAGCCTAGTATTATACTCAGTGGTATGGATACGTCAAAGTAACCAGCTGCATCGGTCAATTTCTCTCCTTGCATCCAACCAGCGTTATCCTTCAACGAGCGTTGACCAGGAGTCAGAGAAAGGTATCATGAGATTCGTGAGACCAACGTTCTTATTTCGATCGATCTCTATACCATTCATTTCATAACGAATCTCATCGAAAAGATAACAAATGCCGTTATTAACCAAGGTTGTGTTTGTAGCCACCGTAGAACCATCTTCCTTCACGAGCTTTCCGTATACATGCAGCGAACTTCTACTCGGTAGTAAACACAGGTTTTGATGTTCTACGGAGATTCGTACTTCATCACTATTGTTGAACGTTGACGATGCGTAAGGCTGGTGTGCATGCGTTTCGCAGTGCGCTATAGACTCATCGAAGGTGATTGGTGTCCGAATATTTAAAGTTTCTTCCTCCATGGTAAGCAGCGGATAAAAAACATGCAGCAGCAGGATGAACGTTTTAGTTGCCTCTTCCGACTGGTGTGACCTTGAGTCCCAGATTTCTCAGGAATAACACGTTTTTAGACATATCGGTTCATTATTATAGCCGCAATTATAACCACTACCAATCTTTCGGTTATACACGATCCCCATTATCACATGGATATCACGTGTAGTCTTATCGTTATGACTTCTCCTTGAAAATTCACCATCCTGATCGACTATTCGAAGCTGTAGGAGTTCTATTGTCTTGCTCGTTACTGGGAGGTAAATGACGTGCGACGGCACTTCTATAATGTTATATCCTGGTGGTACAACCGGAAAGAATTCGTGGATGGTATGTACCTTACGTTCGTTTATGTACGCGCCTGTAGTAATGTTGCATTAAACTCGCAAGGCGTTCTCCTTGAGAATGGCTACAGGTACATCGAATGTATGTAATTTATTAACTTCCAAAACGCGTTGAGTAAAACCCAACAAGCGACCAATCGTCAGGTTGAAAATTGATGTCACGGTTACACTTAATTTCGCTGCACAGGGTATTATTGTTAGGCTTAATACGAATAGGAATATTTTTATCTATCAACGCACTCTGTACGTAGTTTTCGATATCCTCTATCTCATAGCTACCAATGGGTATAACGATAACTTCATCCCCGACGTAGAACTTGTTGTGACAAGTGTCCACGTTAGGAATCAAATTAAAGGTTAATAATTCGATAAGCCCCAGAGCATGATTTTTATCTCGAGAAAGCTCAATTGGGGTAAAGTACTGGGCTTCGAGTATAGAAGAATTGCCTGATAAAGTTAACGTGAATGAATTTTCCATGATTGCAAACGTGTGACTGACGCTATGAAATTATGCAGCATGTTTATATAGACGATACTTATTCTTACGATTTAACTGTCCACATAAAAACTTGAGACACAAGTGACCACATTCGAAAGTATCATAGTACTGATACTGTTCATAATTATATTTTACACTACCAACGTCGAAATACCTTATGAGATCTCGTGGGGGGCGAAGATTACGGAAACTGTAAAAATAAATTACTGAGTCTTTTTTCTTCGTGTAGGCGACCTAGTGTGTTCCAATTGCCGATTCGTATTTGTACGATCCACTCTTTGGCATAACGTTCCGCATAAAAATACTTGAGCAGATCTGCATCGGTTAACGTTCGACGTGGTAGTTTCACTTCAAGTTTTTTGGTTTTAGATCAATGCCCAGTCCCTTGTTGTAAGGTTTGTATGTACAGTCCTTTGCCGAGCGCGATGGATTCCATCGTTTTACTATATCGTTGGCTTTCCTTTAATTGTTCTTTTGTTTCCTTGGCATCGTTCACGGCTTTGGCTATACTTGCTGCACCTCCTGCTAATGCTCCAGCAGCGCTCAGACCCGCAAACATAAGGACGGGAACAGCAGGAAACCTTCAATTTTGGATGGTACGGGTAAAACACGTGGTGCATGTATATTCCTCTTTCCACCAGCCTGTTTGACAGCTGTTTGCGCACCATTAAGAGCAGACTGCATAACTGCCTGTGCATCGTTGCTTTGATTCATCGATCGTTTGGCTGCTTCGATAACTTTTCTCAGCGTTATCTTCTTAGGCTTCTTCTTTTTTTTTATACCCATACCGAGTTTTAATTTAGTGTTCATTATGTTCGCTACAGACCAGGCAGCTGCCTTCTCACCGATGCTCGCGTCCTTCACGAAACACGTTTTCAAGCTTTGTCGACAAGTATCCTGTCAGCCACCGCTCTATGTTCTAGGTTTCCCCGATTCTTCGAGTACGCAATATCGTGCTCTTTGCAAGCTGTGTCAAGGGAATTGATACCTAAATCACCTGGTGCCAGTCTTTTCACTAATTTTGTACCGGATCCACAGTATTGATAGCAAGGTATATGTAATTCAACTGGTAGACTGTTCATGATTTTGTTGACTAAGCCCTTGCGACTAGGGCGTTTCTTTTTGCCCATGCATTTACGTTTAACATGCATAATCATGTCCTCACCCTATCGTGAAACAGTTCCGACTGAACGATGATCTCTATAAACTTGTTATTTATAGTTTTCGCATTAATCATGATCAAGATGAGGTTTGAGACACAGTCTATCAGATTACTTGTACCGAACTTTGACGAATTAACGCAAGTTAAGAAGAGAAAGAGGAGAAAAGCGTCATGGTGAATTACTTCTAAACAGTATACGCGCGGCGTTCTGCGCGCCAATTGTTTTGCGAACCCCGTCAAACTGCGGCAAAACAAATGCATTGCTCGCTCTCATAACACACCCTAATGGATTAAGATTCGAAACCGTCTTTCTAAAATCACTGGATCAACCAAAGTATCAGTTTCTAAAACGTTTACTCGATTCCGTAGATAGTGTTGACTATTTTCCATTTACGGAATACGAACAAGTGCTGGCACCAAACGAGGCACGCCGCAATTCAATAATTATTTACGATGATATAGCTTGCGAGAAACAAGATAACATGAGGGCCTTCTTCAGTATGGGACGACACAGAGATGTTGACCGTTTCTATCTTTGTCAGACCTACGCTCGCATTCCCAAACATCTCGTACGCGACAATGCTAACTTGCTTGTGCTCTTTAAGCAAGATGAAATGAATCTCAAGCACTTTAACAATGATCATGTAAACACTGATATGACGTACGTGCAGTTCAGAGTCCTATGTTCGGCATGTTGGAACGAAAGCAAATGTGGGTTTCTCGTAATAGACAAGGATAGCGAACTCAACGAGCGTCGATATAGAAAATAATTCGATTGCTTCGTGAGCATAAAAGAGTGATTATCAAAAAAAATGAATGCAGTTGCATTTTACATTCAGTGATTGCAACATGCAGCGTGAAAAACTTGAAGACCAGAATGACGTCTTGTGTCAAATCGCTAAAGCTAGCGACTCGATTCGCAGAAAGCATCGAATGATAAATTTGAGTAAAGAGAATGTCGAACATACGATGAGTAAGGTGTTCAAACCGGTAGTAATTCCACTGCAAAAACTAGTGAACGTATCTCAAACAGAGCATAATATTATAAAATATAAGATTAAGGATGAAATCAAAGATGAAATACAAGATGAAATAAACCAAAATGCAAGAATGAATGATACGTCTGAAACAACGAATATATCCTTTAATACGCTCCTAAATGATTCCACTATCGGGGAAATCAGTGACGTTCATGATGATGATAATGATGATAGTGATGATGGATATAAGAATGATGTGAATTTACCCGTTAATCAAAACGATTCGATGCAACGGTATGCTGCTATCGAGGCAGAATAAACATTTGAATACTACCTATGGTGTGCGTAAACTTTCCAAAAAGAAGTTGATGGGTGCAGATTCACCTATAAGTTTTGAGGGTGATCAAAACCATATAGGCGATACCAGTTATCCGAAAACTAACGGTTTGATCGAACTCTTATTCAGGAAGATACCTAACGAGACTCATGTAACCCAGGATGACTTGAACAATTACAAAAACATTATTATAACAACGAATGCATATAAACAGTACTATAAACCTGATGGTAACATTCGCAAGAGCAAGAGTTTTAAATTTAAAAATGTTATTGCAAAACTAATTGTACAGTCCTCTGTAACGGGCAAAGGTATCATGCCACGGTACATAATCGCTGCTAAATACAGACTAACGGATTACGTGTACTAGGACGATCCCGATGAGTTAGTAGACCGTCTTCGCTTGCTCCTTGCGTCTCAGGAAGCAGGTAATCCCAGCCACTCCAACGAAATCATATCGATTATCGAAGAGTTGCGGGAGGCTGGTATTATTTATTAATTCGATAAAACGATCATGATCGTCACTTTGGACATGAGCGTTGACATGTTTGTTCGTCAGTTGAGTAGCAAGGCCACGGTTACGAGTAGCCGTGTAGCCGTGTAAGGAGACAAACGCGAGGGGTCATGCGCTGCTGGAGGCAGTGTCCTCCTTGGACGTAGTCCTGCTGAATAGGGGTGCGGAATCTACTTTCATGCGAGGAGACAAGACCTTCATAGTGGATCTAACATTCACTAGTAGCGGGCTCTCCAGAGGAAACAATTCGTGGAAGGTGACCGACGTCTATAACCACAGCGATCACCGTCTGATCTCCTAGGAGGTATGTACTGACCGGGAGAGAAACAGACTGACGCCACGAAAGACAAACTCCCTCGGTTGGAAAACCGGCATGTTCGACCAGCAGCTATTCCGCAAAGTGCTGGATGACACACCGCTTGGCGCAGGCAGCACGACGGGGAAATCGGAAAAGGTGATGAGCAGGATTGTGCGGGCGTGTGATGCCATAGTGCCGCAAAAGCGTGCCTCAAATCGGTTTCCGCCGATGTATTGATGAAATGCCAACGTTACTTCACTCCGTCAGAAGTGCATTAGTGCAAGAAGACGGTCACAGCGAGGCTGGCGGAAACCAAACTTCGGCGAGCTGGAGGCCAGATTCAAGGAAGCTCGACGGCGACTGACGAAAGCAATAAAGCGCAGCAAGCAGCAATGTTGGGACGAGTTACTGGAGGAGGTGGATGGCGACCCATGAGGCAGGTCATACAAAGTGATCATGACCTGGCTGAAAAGCCAGCCGAAGCACACGCCCACAGGCACAGAACTAGTGCGGAGCATTGTCGCAACACTGTTCCCACAGCAACCTGACAGCGACCACCGGATCGAGCAGGATGAAGAGGAGATGATCCCGCCCGTTGCAGCCGAAGAACTGAAGAGAGCTTGCAAGAAGGTTGGGAACACAAAGACTCCTGGCCTAGATGGGATTCCAAATGTCGCGCTCAAGGCGGCCATCACTGCAGCGCCAGGGATGTTCCTGAAACTGTACGACGCGTGTCTTCGGAAGGCACGTTCCCGACGAAGTGGAAGCAACAGAGGCTACTTCTTCTGTCGAAGGGTGAAAAACCGCCGGACGAACCCTCCTCCTATCGTCCCCTCTACATGCTGGACACCGCAGGAAAAATTCTCGAGCGAATCATCCATGGGAGAATCGAGGAGTTGTCTGAGAGACACCTTTCGAACAACCAATACGGCTTTCGAAAGGGACGGTCCACACTGTATGCCATCGACCTAGTTGTCAACATCGCAAAGGACGCGATATCTGGCCAAAGGTGGAAGGGAGGTGAGAAGCAGTACTGCCTGGTGGCGACGCTGGATATTAAAAAAGCCTTCAACTCCGCCAGATGGGGCTGCATTGTGGAGGCCTTTGCAAGGATGAATGTCCCAAGACATCTGCGCAGAATAGTAGCCAACTACCTTTCTCAGAATCCTAAAGTACGACACGGAGGATGGCCCCGAGGAATATCGAGTGACTGGAGGAATGCCTCAGGGCTCGGTATTGGGATCTCTTCTGTGGATCATAATGTACGATGGACTCCTCAAGCTGGCACTCCTGAGAGCGGTGAAAACTGTGGCTTTCGTAGACGATATTGCACTGGTGATCATCGCGAAGCACCTAGAGGATATTAACAGCATTTTCAATGTCACTTTCGGGAGAATTCGCAGGGAGATGGAGGTGGCTGGCCTAGAGTTAGCGGTACACAAGACTGAAACGGTGCTGATCACCAGTAGATGCCCGAAACGATAACAGTACGAGCAGGGGTGCACGAGATCACAAGTCGGTCGTATATCAGGTACCTGGGAGTGATGATCGACTCCAAACTGAGATTTAAGGCGTCCGCTGTCGGGGCGGTGCTATCACAGCTCATACCTAACGTGGCAGGCCCGAGGCAGAAGAGGAGAGCACTCCTATCAACAGTGGTCATGTCGATCCTTACGTATGGCATCGCCATCTGGGGTGGCGCATTGACGCTACAGGAGTCCAGAAGGAGGACGCCGCGTGCATCATCGCCGGGATGCTGCCCATAGAGATTCTGACCGTGGAGCGGAGGTCTCTATATCAACAATGGAGAAGAAGGATCCTCGGTGCAGAGAGGATGAGAATCGAGGAGAGGCGGAAGAGCCTCTAACGGTGGCAGCAGATGTGGGACACCTCCACCAAGGGCAGATGAACTTACCGCCTGACTCCCGAGGTGGAGAGGTGGATAAACCGCAACGAAGACGTTAATTACTACCTGACGCAGATGCTTTCAGGACACGGGAGCTTCCGGGCATACCCCCACAAATACAAGTATGAAGATTCCCCAGACTGCCTAATCTGCAAAGGAGTCAAAGAGGGCGTGCAACACGTGTTTTTCACATGCCCACGCTACGAGGCACTCCGTGGGAGGCTGGAGGCGGACATCGGACGGATTATCACGCCGGAGAATCTGGTGGAGACAATGCTCTCATCAGAGGCGAGATGGGACGCGGTAAATTCGTTTGCCATTGGGGTCATGAAGGACCTGCGGCGTGAAGAGCGAAAAAGAAGAGGAAATGAGAGTGAAGGAGTCCACCAGAACCCGTAATTTTGCATCCACCACCTTAGCGAGAACGGAAGAATACGGGAGCTACGAACACGTGATGGCAGAGCGAAAGCTGATGCCTACCCCTGCGAATGCAATGCCTAACGGCAATCCCACGGAGGAGTAAACAAGGCCAGGTGAAGAGGGTTCAGGTTTTTAGTCGGTAGTTGCTAGTTGCTTGCCCAGCCAATAGTGTCGGAAAATCCTGGCGGCTCATGGTCACAACAACACCATGTGACCTGACCGAGTCCGACACAATGTGCGGAAATGCATTTCCCCCCTCAAAAAAAAAAAAAAAAACACGCAACCAAACACATGCACGCACGCACGAGCGCGCGCGCACACACACACACAGTGTTCCAAAGTGTAATGATTAATTACTCGAGAATTATTCTCTATTCGATACCGCACACTTTGGAAATAGTTTTGAAACACCATATATGTTGTGACGTACAATTCGCGATTAAGCCTCGTTGGGAGACGAGAGACTGAGCGGCGCACAACTTATGTGATTCCTTCGCGTTCCAGGCAACCCAGGGCTGACACATACTAAATTCAAAATACCTACGGTATTGTTGGGCGCCAGGTTCCTAAACGGGAACCACGTATACTTTGGTTTGATTCGTTCGTTCGTACCTCCCTTGGCTAACTCAGCTACACGGAGGCGTCGGGGATCTTCGAGAGTAAAGACAATTCCAACAAAAATAATACTTTGGCTTTTTGAGTTAACAATAACAAAAACGATCTTTATTTCATACGTCAACTTAGGACGCGACAATGCGGGTACAAAAAAAATTCAAATTCAAGAATTTCGAGAATAAATACCGGACCCAATAAGATCGCGACTAAAACAACAAGTAATTCACAAAAAGTTGTGCCGGTCTAAAACCAAAATAATGACATTCTTATTATAAACTCGTGTCATAATAAATTCCTACTGTTATGCCCCTCTATTATGATATAGCCATTAAGGAACCGTTACCCTGAAAATTCCCTACTTTTCCTATCATAAAACTGTCCTTAATCCCAAAAATATACAAACCCTTATTCCCTGCATTTTTAAAATAGGAATTTTCCAATTAGACAAAAAACCCTCCCTTCCTATTCCTCGTTCCCGTTAGACTAAGTTTACATTATTAGAAAACATAGCACCTAAGAACAGTTGCAGTCGAGCATTTGTAAAAGAAGGTCCTCTAAAGAATAAAGTAAAAGATTGTCTGTTCTACACTGGTTCTTTAATTAACAAAATGCGTTCGTAAAGTCATAGCGGCGGAATCTTGTATATCATATTGAATCTATGACGACATAGTTCGCCACGGCATAACACTACGAACAAATTTCGCGATCTATTCCGCGCAGTCAAATTCTTAGAACTCAATAACGACAGTTGTACCATCCGAACAAATTTTCAAAACGGCCAAAAAGTTGTGGAACAACTAACCTCCCTCAGCGGAGGCGGCGATAATCTTCGACATTAATAAATACTTCCGTCCAATTCGATACATTTCGACATTTCCTACATTTCACAATTCGCTATACTTTCGAGATTTCAGATTCAATCCAACCTTCCGGATAATTCGAGATAAGTTTCAATTACATACACTCTCAATATTTGAGTCAATTCTACAATACCACGCGATGTAATAGCGATACTTTGGAAACACGACCTCAAGGACCATTTCGTGTCTCTCGGCAACACGTCCCTAACTTGAACGCGTTACAATGTACAATAATTCGCAGATTAAACGCTCAACCATTGCCGAGAGAACCAATCATGCAAACACAGTCGTACTCAATTCGGTTTACAATAACGCGCGATAAATATGTCCACGACGGCAAACATATTTACGCGAACACAGTCCCTTGCCGGTTGGCGGAATCTCGTGCTCCAAACGAACGCGATTCTACGTATGGGAACTTCTCCCACGTGCCTACAGGCACCAGTCAAAAACGTACCAAACGAGATTTCGTCGTTTACAAAAATAAGAAATCGCTTACCGAAATCTCTACGTCTCTCCATTTCGGAGAAATTTGGCCCGTTAGCGCGACCTCGGACTACGTCCCGATTCTCCTCAGACTTTAATCCGAAAAAATTAAAACGGCTCGAAAACACGACTCGCGTCATCGACAGTTCAGGCAAGAAGAAGGAAGTCGCCTACCCTTTCGTTCGTAATCGGCAGCACCGGAGACGATCATACTCTCCCTTATTTGCAACCACTTCTAATTGATCCTTCGGCCCCAATCAGAAATCTTCAATGTGGCACCACGCGCTACAATTCAAAATGCGTCTTCGCAACAATTTATACAATTCGGGAACAGCGATTACAGGCTGTCCCGCGATGGGCTCCGTCGTCCTATAGAAATTCGAACGATTCACCAGGCGTCCCCGGATTCCCAGTTCGCAAATCTTCGTTCCTTTCGTCGATAGCGGTAGGCCTCCGTCACTGGTTGTGGCGTTGCAGGTGCTCTGTCGTTTGTAAGTCTCTACCACGCGGAATGAGTAATAGCTCCCTGTTAGTTACTCGGTACGCGTAGACCAGTTCATTTAGCTCGGGTGATATCGAGGTGATTGGTGGGGTGAGCTACAGCGCGCGCAGCTTGGGCCCCGCGGGCACTCTGACATCACTCAGCCTTTCGTCCTCGTTCCTCCCATGCCGATAATCCCTCGCTGGTTCTTCTCGAGATTCGGCAAGCCCGTCAATACAATATTCGCGGCATGGGACATAGCAAAAATCAAACAACAGAATCATAATCAACAAATTCGTAACATCGTTGTCTCTTGAGGTGGTGGCATCTTGCCTGGACGCTTTTTCTAACTCGCCTTTTCCCGCGTATCACTACAGTTCCCGCCGAGGACCTGACGGGGTAAATTCTACCACGTCACAATGCATAAATAGAATTGATTAATACACACCAATTTGAAAATGCCGGCTGAGGCATCTCGAAGTGATGCCTCAAGGCGAATATATCCTTCCCGTCCCAATCCAGTTCTTCAAATAATGTCCATCCGCTCGATTTCCTTTTCTCCTTCCTTTTATTTCTCTTCTCCGTAATTTCCTTTATGGATATATATTGTAACGTGGCGTCCGTGGGACGGCCAGTTACATAAAAGCATAGGAGCACGAAGAGCCGGGCCGCCAACGCCAGCCGCCAAGAGAATGCCTACGACGACGGAGGTTCGTGGTGAGGGGAAGCCGGAGAGCGAAACCGGCAGCGCCGAGCCCGAAGATCGGGCGGGATCGGGTAAGATCGGCGCCGCCCGGAGACTGGCGGGCGGTGAGCGTCGAAAAACGAAGAGCTGACCGAGGCGAGAACGACCGCACTAGTTCGGGCGAACTCGGGATTCCTCGGCAATCCTTGAGCTTGGGGACGAAAACTTCGAAAACCACTTCGTTTTGAACCATGGAACGGAAATACCGAAAAACGGGGGAGGGTATCGCGATTTTTTTGGTTTGGTGAGTGTGGTGACAGTGTGTGAAGTTTGTAGGACTTTTTGAACAACATGGCTTTTCCCGGACGGCGATTCGGAAGAGACTGTGATGTGGACCAAGTGGAATCGAGGGAAATAGAAGCCGAAGGAAAAGAGCCAGCCACCACCACCCGAGCGACGAGGGGCCATGCAATGCACCGGCCGGGGAAGAAGCGCATCTGCCGATGCATCCTAGCACGAGGAGTGGGGGGCCGAGGGCCACGCCATGTGCCCTGGCGGTTGCAGATTCGAACCGTCCACCGTCGACAGAGACGATCTCCGCAACCGCGTTACCGCGAGCCACGCGCGTATACGTCACCCGAAGGTACTCGTTTACTACTCGTTTAAATAAATGGCCATTGTAGGAATTAAATCCCACCATGTTAATTATTGCCAAAAATGCAGGCTGATTCCTGCAGAGACTCGCCGCCCTCACGCTCCCCCTCTACCATGTCTGATTAGGAGCTAGCGGGAAGAACCGGTCGAGAGGACTCCCGGAGTTGACATGTCGCGGATTAGAAATTAAAGACCCGACGAGTCGGACTGGTGTAAGGATGCACCTGGCACCCAAGGGATCCGCGGAATGCCATGTTGGTAGGTAGCACGTAGGTCAGGAAATGCGTTACAATATCCATGTATCTGTAATAATGAAACAACAATACCTTATAGTAAAACTACTTTGTAATACTGCACTAAGAGGAACCTAGAAGACACTACACTCGCGATCATTGTTATTTTTATTCCTTGCACCATATGTGCTTCTTTCTACAGACTACGTCTGAGTCAAACTGATGAGTTGAGTCGAGTCGGATGAATCGCTCCAGCTTACCCCCACTTGCAGTTCCTAGAAACTAGGATCTAAATGCACACGTGAACGGTCCACTTGACCATTGTATACAGGGTGTTCCGAAACTACCTGACCCGGTGGGTATGACGGTGTTCGGGAGGCTTCACTGATCATGAAAATGACCTTCCTTTTGTCCGTAAGGTCATAGTTTTTAAATGGGAGCAGGTCAAAGTTGACCAAACAGAGGGAGGCGTCAAGAGAAACGTAGGCACCTGCGAACTCTGAGTTTTCTTCCCTCGCTTTTGTTTCTCGGTGGCTTCGGGCAGGATGACGTCAGCCGAAGACATGCCTATTGGAAACAAGAAACAAACTACCGAGAAACAAAAGCGAGGGAAGAAAACTCAGAGTTCGCAGGTGCCTGCGTTTCTCTTGACGCCTACCTCTGATTGGTCAACTTTGACCTGCTCCCATTTAAAAACTATGACCATCCGGACAAAAGGAAGGTCATTTTCGTGATCAGTGAAGCCTCCCGAACACCGCCATACCCACCGGATCAGGTAGTTTCGGAACACCCTGTATATGTTGATGCCCACCTGAGGAAGAAGGAGGCCCAAGGGGGAACAAAATTTAATATAGAATAGTTAGTTAAGTACCCGTTTTATTTTGTGCATCAAACAGTGAGCACCAGCTGTAACATGTAAATTCTTTTCATATATAGTACACATTCTTGTATCATAGTGTTTTGAATTCGTGCCTTACTATATGGCTCTTATCATCATTTCAACTTAATGTTATTTTCTTTTGCTCAACAGTATAAACATCATGCTTTTTGCTTTGAATCAAATTTTAAGGTTTAATCAAATTTTTCCGACAGTCGAGACACTGTAGATAATCATCGAAAGTTATGGTCTTTAACGTAGACCCTTCGATTCCTTTCGCACGCTTCTTATCCCTAGTTTCGCCTAAAACTTGAAAACTGTATAATTTTGCCTGCAGTCCTACAAACTCCGTCATGAATTTACAATTTTGTTCATCCTTCATCAGACCTAGAACTTTCTTATTGATTAATGGTAAACCGTATACATTATCCGAAGGATAATCTGAAGTGTCGAATCTGTGTACATTACGCTTAATTAGTTCGTATACGTTGGGAACATTAAAGTGATATAGCAAGCTATCCGTGTCGGTGTACATTAATTTTGCTTAAAAAATCATAAATAGAAAATCATAAATATATGTTTTAGAGATGTCCAGAATTGAAAATCCTATGTATATAAATTTATTGAATTTAATTCTGGTACGATTCAATTAGATTATAACCATATCCTCGTCAAAGACGGTGCAGTTATGAAAATTCGGTTTTGTTATGAGAACTTTTGCTCCATACCTCCCATCCCACTTAGTAACGAGTCTAACGTCTTTTTGCTTTCTAACGTTTTCCATTGTTTTACCAAGAACCGGCTTATTCATCAGTTTGTAAAAGTTTTTCTCGAAATCATTTCTAGATTTTTTGCTTATCTCCGTATTTAAATCTACATATTTTTTAACCATGAGCTTAATTAAACTTTAAAACTCTTTGAATTTTTGTTAATTTCATACCTAAACTTAAGCACTGTTTTAAATTTTGATAATGAATTATGTATCTTTTTTTTCAGGAAAAGTGTACTCATTACCTTTTCACATTATATCGTGAAAGAGGAAGTACAAAATGCTCGAGGCATAGTGGTAAGTCTTTGTAAACTTTATAAAGCTCCGCGGGACACTCTAGATCTACTTCAAGTATATATCCTCTAGTGGAATTATTGGGAATCTTATGAATATTCAGTTGTTCGATATTTTGCTCCCATTCGAACGAGTTGAATGGTAAGAAGTGTCTCATAGCTACACCGTACAAGTTATTGACATCATAGTACATGAGGTATGATTCTTCTTTGATTGGATCGAAATCCGCGCCCATATATCTATTGTTAACCTTGGAGTATCTGTTAGAACATTGGGCTATACCGCCACGAATACCTCTCTCGACAAACAATAATATTTCTATAATACATCATCGAGGAGTTCCATTTCAACGCCCGTACACTTGAGCATAGCATCGAAAGCAAGTCCGGGTGCAGTGTAATAGTGCAAAGGATCTAACTTATACGTAGAAAAGCAGTTGCGTCTAAAATTTTCGAAAATATCAGCCAAAAGTAAAACATGAATTTTTAGATACAAATCGGAATATTCACCCAAGGTTTTAATATCAAACATTAGACGCATGCACATAATTACTCTCAGAAATTTCCTCGTTATTCAATTTCGAAAAACAACTTCTCTTTCGATGGTAATTGCGTCTCTTAAAGTGTTTCCCAGTAGTCAACATAGTCGTATGGAAAAACACCTTTCCTCGTTAACAGTTTAAATTTCTCCGCATTGTCATAATGTCTACGTGTAATTATTTTCTCGGAATCATTAACATAGGAGGATAATTTTTCAATGTTGCTTGCCACAAATCTGAATGAATGGATGAATCGAAAATTTATAATTGTATCTTTAACGTTCTTTGTAAACGATATATATCTTTCTTTGCTAACCGGTAAAAGATTTACGAAACCTTCGAAAGAAGTAGCTAGAGCCTTAATCACAAAGTGCGAATTGTAGCCAGACAGGTTGTGAAAAACTATGGGAATAGTATGTGAGTTTTTATAATTCAAATTGCAACCGGGATGCGCCGCACCGCGATACTTGCCTGTAAAGTGACAATGATCGTGGTGCTTGACATCTTGCAATGTGAATGGTTTCTTACAAATGTGACAGATCTTTGCGGAATAAAATTGTTGCGTCTGTTCGAGACTCAGTGGTTCCATGGGTACAATACGTTTATGATAAATTTCTAAAGATCGTGCTAATTCCTGCAGTTCATCCATGAACCACTCGATACAATTATTTCCACGATTAATTTTGAATCTGGATAAAGACTCGTCGAAGGCGCACTTTAGGTAATATGCGACACTGTGTGGAACATGCTTTTGGTAAAGTATCGTGTTTGATGCATTGGATGCATTTACAACTGGTTTCAACATACATTCGATATCAGCACAAATGACGAACGGTATACTTTCCTGATACTTGTAATTTTTGAACTTCAGCAATTTTTCCTCATCATTTGGTAAAATCAATCTACACGTATTTATATTCGCATAATCGAATTTGTGTTTTGAAAGAGTTTTCAGTTTGAAAATGGCACAAGCATCTACCGCATAGTCTAATATGACCGTTATGTTTTGAAATTTGAGAACTTAGCAGTCGAGATAAATTTCGGATCCAAGCAAAATAGTAAATTATACTTTTTGAAAACAATTCCATGTTCAAATCATCATCATCATCGTCATCATCATTGTCATCATCACCACTATCAACATCGATTTCACTTTCCACCATCAGAAAATGAATTGGAGATTTATTTGATCTGAGTTGATTTAAAGAAAGTGGTACTATCTCATTACCACCCTTATTTGCATCGCGTTCTATACCATCAACGTTAATTACTAAATATTAATCGCTTCGAAATTTGGAATATCCTTTAGGCCAATAGGAAAATTTATACCTTCGTACTTTAGCACTGAGCTGAAATGTGGATACGAACTGATCCTGTCTACATGATCTTTTGCTGGATGAAGAGCTACCGTAACAGGCCAGAGTAAACAATACGGATCGTTATTATTAATATTCACCACTGCTTTTTTGTTCCGTTTTTAGGCAACTCGATGAATGTCGACAGACCATATATCATGTATCGGTATATATCTGTTGATATTTACCGCCAAGAACGACCAGCCAGATTCTCTTTCTTGGAAGTCTTCGATTTTAGTTAATAATATTTCCAGTACATTGACATTAAATCATTTATTGATCTCCGTGAATGATTGAATAACTTCGTTTTTCGTATTAAAGAACTTTAGGTCCTTAATAAGCTCACCACCTTTGATAGTCTCGAATTTACAGGACAAGACGACGTTCACTTTCAAATTTCCATCTTTTCAGAGCGCATTTTTTACTCTAACAGCGAACAATTTTCTTGAATCGTCTAGAAAACGCTTCAAGTCCTTGTGTTGCAAATTTGCCATCACTCTGTTCTTATTCTCCCCCTGAAGGCTAATTCCAAATCATCCCAACGTACTCTGTCACTTCTTCTCTCTCTCACCGTTCTTTCATCCCTTTTTTGAAGGTGTTGTTTCAATTTTTCATTCTACGATTTAAGTATTCCACAGGTTGTCAAGATTTTGGTTTTCTCCCTGATCGTAAGCGCAAAGTTCCTCAGAATTTTATTCAGAAGTCGAATATTTTGAGTACCAAACTTTGTCCACTTTTTAATTTCCACAATCGATGATCCTTTCTTCAGCGGTTTACATGCTTCTTTCATAATCTTAATCAATTTCTTAAACTTTGCAGAATCCATTTTTTCCTCGTTAAAAGCGTTTACAATAAGGTACACTCGATGAGGTTTGACCATCAATGGTTGCTCTACATCACGGGCTGTCTTTTATAAGTCTAATACATGAGCTTCCCTCATCACCTTTTTCAGGTATAATAATAATAATATTAACCCTTTGCGCTCGAGCGGTGCCTCTCAGGCACCGCTGCATGTAATGCGACAACTCGAGCGGTGCCTCTCGGGCACCACGCGGTAAATTGAGCCATAACGGTGTTCATTTAGGTTTGGCCTAACGAATATCGCTTCACGAGTCTACTCCTGGCCTTTTGTGGATCATCGTATGTGGTGTCGAGTGATACATTGTATTTTAGAATGGCTACAACAAAGTTGTCTTATCTCAAAAACACTGGCGACCGCGGATCGGACTCTGCTTTCGACGTTAGTTCGAACTCAGCCTTACTGCCGATCGCAATATTTTTTTCAAAGTTACTGACCCCAATAAGTATGGAATACGACGAAGAAATTACTTCTAGTGAAGATGAGTTCAATTTTTCTGCAATAACAAACGAAATAACATCACTACATAGACAGCTTGCCTATGAGAACGACGATAGTAGTGACGAAGATAGCGATGCTGTTAGAGGAGTAAGAAGACGAAAAATCCGAATAGTCGATAGTGAATCTGAAAGCCAAAGTGATTGTACAGAAGAAACTGAACCTTCAGAATGGACAGTGTGGACAGAATCCGAAAAAAATACCCACAAGAATACCGTTTGTATCCGGTGAAAGACAAGTAGGACCGCACGTAAGTGAATATATAAAAGAGCCAATAAATTTTTTCAAATTATTTTTTACCGAGGAATTAGTTACTGACATAGTGCGGGAAACTAACAATAACGCTGCAAAGAAGATAGAAGGAAAGACATTATCATCCCGTTCTATATGGCGATCATGGGACGATGAAACAGTTATCGAATTCTGCGTGTTTATTGGAGTAATCATAAATATGAGGTGTAACGTGGCGTCCGTGGGACGGCCAGTTACATAAATGCATAGGCGCACGGAGAGCCGTGCCGCCGACAAAAGCCGCCGAGAGAATGCCAACGACGCCGAAGGTTCGTGGCGAGAGGAAGCCGGGGAGGAAAACCGGCAGCGCCGAACCCGACGATCGGGCGCGCTCGGGTAAGATCGGCGCCGCCCAGAGACTGGCGGGCTGTGAGCGCCGAAAAACGGATAGCAGACCGAGGCGAGAGATAACGCACGAGTTCGGGTGAACTCGGGATTCTTCGGGAATCCTCGGGCCGGGGGGGCCAAAAGGGGCCCACTTCGTTTTGAACCGTGAGCCGAGTGTCAGCGAGTTTTTGAAAGTAGTGTGCGATTTTGGTTTTTGGTTTTATGTGAGATTGGACTGATATTGTGAAAAGACGATTTGGCATTTCCCCCGGACTTCGATTTTTGGATTTTGGACGGTGGCAACGCGGCGAGAGCGAGCAGCCCGAGAGAGAGACGAGAGACGGAAGGAAAAGAGCCAGGGACCACCAGAGAGGAATCCGAGTGCACCGGAAGTTCTGGTAAGTTCCATCCGATTACCAATTTCGAGCGAAGCCGCGCGCCGGCCGGGGATGAAGCGCATCCGCCGGTGCAGCAAGGCACGCGGAGTGGGGGCTACGGGCCCGCTACCGACTCGCACGCGTGAAGATTGCAGCCGCCCGTGAAAAGAGAAGACGACTGCCGCGACCGCGTCCCTTGGTAGGATTGGATCGAGTCGCGTTCGTAAGACCACCCGACTGTAATCGTTTACCTAGAACGAAATAAATGTAGATTGTTGGAATGAAATCCCACCATGTCGATTATTTCTGCAAGAAGCCGACCGATTCTTGTAAATGCTCGCCGCCCTCACGTTCCCCTCTACCATGTTGGATTAGGAGCTAGCGGGAAGGTCCGGTCGAGAGGACTCCCGGAAGTGATGCGCCGGAGATTAATAATTAAAGGCCCGACGAGTCGGGCTGGTGCAAGGATGCACCTGGCGCCCAAGGGATCCACGGAATCCACGTTGGGGTCGCGGATAGACGGTTAACCAGGAAGCGCGTTACAGGGGACAATGCCGTTGGCCAACATACAAGAATACTGGTCGAAAAAGGATAATAGTTATATTCCGTTTTACTCAGAGACGTTTACGAGAGACCGATTTTCTCAAATATTTTGGAGACTTCACCTAAAGACAATACCCTTACAAAACACAAACCCTAGAACCCGTTTGCAGTTAGTATCTGGTTTTCTTGAGTATATAAATGAAAGGTTTTTGAATTATTTTGTACCCGGAGAGCAAATTTGTGTGGATGAGTCGACTGTCAAATTCAAAGGCCGAATATCATTTATAACATACAATCCAATGAAACCTACAAAATGGGGTATTCGGGTTTATACGCTCGCAGATTCAAATACCGGCTTCATATGTGGTATTCTACCGTATTATGGATCTCTAACAACAGAGACTTTGATAAGATCCGATCTACCTGTATCAACTAGAATACCGCTGCATCTATACAAAATGCTACTGGATAAAATTCCCGGTGCTCAGGGACACCACATGTTCACGGACCGTTATTATACAAGTTACATATTGGCGGAAGAATTACGCAAACACAGGTGCCACTTAACTGGAACGATCATGACAAATAGAAAGCACCTGCCATGTGAAATACGAAAGCCAAAATTTGGAAATCGATCCACATATGCATATCGCAAAGGTAATACTTTGATTCTTGCGTGGAAGGACAAAAGGATTGTGACAGCTTTGACGACTTGGAATAATGCGGGAATGACTCCCGTAAGAAGGACTCTACGAGGCGGTACTGAAGTCGTTATAAAAAAAACCCAATATTATTGAAAATTACATCAAATTCATGGGCGGTGTTGATCGAGCTGACCAACTGGCTTCGACATATTGTTTTTTAAGAAAATCCGTAAAATGGTGGCGAAAACTATTTTTTTGAGGTTTGGAGATCTGCTCCATCAATTCATATATTCTTTATAAATCTGTAAAGAAGCAGAGAAACGAACGGCCGCTTAGCCACCTGCAATATTTGAAAACTTTAGTTGATCAATTGAGAGGAGACTTTCGACAAAAACAACCTAGCACAGCTTCTTCTCCACATAGCACTTCTGAAGTGATTCGACTAAATGGGAAGCTGCATGTTATTTTGATGGGACAAAAAAAGGATTGCAAGGTTTGTTCCCAGAGAACGTCTGGCCAAAGGCGACAAACTGTGTATTACTGTGACACATGTCCCGACAAGCCAAGAATGCACATTGGAGATTGTTTTATAAAATATCATAAGAAGCAAAATTATAGAACATAATTTTTAATAAATGTCTTTCATTAAGTTAAAAAATATGTATAATGTTAAAATATACGAGTTTAAAGTGTTCTATTATGTCTAAAATTATTTTAAGTTAACTGTAAAGAACTCATGAAATACATGGGAGCGGCTGACTGCTCTCGAGTTGCTGGTTCGCCTGAGCGAAAAGGGCCTCGAGCGCAAAGGATTAAAAGCGGCGCGAAAACTTGTGCATTAAAATTGACAACAGTTCTAATTGGCGAGCGAATAAATTGTCTATCCCATGATTAATGTGTTTTATTCTAACGTTATTTAGCTCAGCAGTAATATATACAAATCGTCGGTAGCTCCTAACCATCAAAGACATATGCCGAACACCTCATCTAGCCTTTGAGTAACCCTATATTTCCGGCTCGCCAAAACCGTTGACCATCTCGCCGGAAGTAATGTTAATGATAGGTAGAAGGACTTGACGCGTTATTCACTAAGCCTAAACATTGATGCCCTATAAGAAGTATAGTGAGATTGCAGTTCACTTGACATTTTACTACCGTCGGAGTGCGAAGTTCAAACAGTCAGTCGATCAAAGTTCAACACGGGTATACAATTTTTACGTGAGTTCACTTTATCCTGGATTTTGCATATATATGCATAAGTGAAGTGTAAATTTAAAATGGTTGAAAAATGTTAACGTGAGAATAAATAAAAATTGATTATCAATTAATTAATTATAGACTGGAGTATAGACGAACGGGATTGAGAAACATTCGAATTTTCGTCCCCATCGAGTGGAGCCAAAGGACTTCCGATGCGGCTATTAGGGAGGCTGTAGCCGTAGGGCTATTAATGTACCGACCAGAGAATAGTAACAATGCTGTATTTGCCGAATTAGTGGGCGTTATAACCAAACTCGTTGTTAGAAATAACAACGAGAACTGGTTCCTCCGATTAAATGATGTGAATGGTACGTATGAGAAAACATTCTTTTTCCATCTCAATTCAAAATTATTAAAAGAATCAATCATTCTATGTATTCTATATGTTGCCAACGAACACCGTCGCCAAGGAGCTTGATGCAGAAAGAGACAATACAATAAAAAATAAAAAACCCTCGTAACAACATGCGATTCAACCTTGCACCGGGAGAGGGGGGAACAATAAGCCGATATAAGGACAATGTATGATTTGGAGAGAAGTTTTTGGAGTTTTACAGTGAACAGTATAACAAATAAGTGAATACATATAACGGATATCGAGGAATAGGTGTGGTGTTCCGCAGAAGGTAAGCACACCCAACGTTAAAAATGGATCGAAGCATGGCGTCGCGCTTGCTCGGTGTTCTGCCGAAGAGTATATGCAATACGGCGCGATCGTTGATGAGTCGCGAACCGACTCTTAATCATGGGATCGCAGCCTTACATTCGCGACCGCTAGAAACTCCTTGTCCTTGGACTCCTGGAAAGAACGTAGGAGTAGCGGCAAGATCGTAGATGAGGCGCGAACCGACTCTAGGTCTTGTGACGGCGTCATCGAATTAGAATGAGGAGTACTAGATCAGTGTTACGTCGCGAGCCGACTTATAATCGGGTGACCGCATACCCGACATATTGCACTGCATAGATACTCAGAGCCTAAGGGCGTGCGCGGCGCCGTGTCACGATTAAAACGTGGCAATATGTATCAATGGCGTCCAATAAATTGTTGATATTGTGACATGTCTCATTGTAGTTTATTGTAAATGCCTGTCAAAACAATTCCCACTCCACGTTGTTATCACCAGTCTTATCATGGTCACCATAAGGTGACCTTCGTGCTGTGTCACAGTTGGGAAATTTTGAAATCCTGTAACCCTGTGGTTCAGTGATGAGGCACACTATATTTCAGTTTAATTAGAAAACGAATCCATCGCTATCATCATCATCCTCTCAACGATCAAAATGTACCCATGTTATAAAATTTTCATGTAATGAACATATATAAAATTAGTATTCTTTATGTAATATTTTATGTTTCTACTAAATTAAGCAAACATAAGTGGCCTGTTCCAGCACTACCTCCTATAGTAAACCTTTTCTATATAAATAACATTACAGTTATATTATACTATCATTCCAAGAGCGATAATGAACGAAAAAGGTACGTGCGAGGTATTCCCTATAAGACCCTGTCACTTTGGTGGCACAGCACGACCAATCGTCACTCGCTTCCATCAATACCTCAGTCACCAGCAAGGAAGTTGTGTTGATAGAACTGTGAGTCCAAGCGAGACGCTCTTATAGGCAAGGAAGTTGCGCCAATAGAACTGTGAGTTCAGGATGCGAATGCATGAGCGAAGCATTCTTATACGCGTTACAGGGACTTGCTGCGCCACCAAATAACGAGTGAGAGAGTCTTATAGGGAACCGTCAGTAGGAATGAGAGAGACGCTCTTATACGGGACTGCTCCGACTTGTGACAAAAATGGTGCCCCGAGCAAGTTTTGCTACCCCCACTACGCCCTGGCTGCCCCACTCTCGCTTTGACTCATAACCTGTTTGACGCAACGTACTTGACGGTGGCTAAGGGTTGGTGGAAGCCTGAGAGCCCATTGGTTTGAGTGAGACGCTCTTATAGGCAGGGATGGAGTGCGTGAGCAAGACGCTTCTATACGCGCTAGAGAAACTTACAGAGCCACCACTAACAACGAGTGAGAGGGTCTTATAGGAAACCGACGCTAGGAACGAGGAAGACACTCTTATATGGGACTGCTCAAACTCATGACATAAATGGCGTTCCGAGCGAGGGGAAAAGGCTACCCCCGATATGCTCTGGCCTGGCTTGCTTCTAGGCTGCTGGCCGTCGTCACACTCGCTTCGCCACTGTTTCCCTAACAACTCTCTGGAATATCATTAATGCTGCTCAGTGAGAGGAGATTGAAGACTAACGCATTGAAGCGTCCTACCGTGCATCCTTTTCGCACAGCACGAGTATAAGCGAGACGGCAATAGGTCCCTGAGTCGCACCTATTTACAATGCGTTAGACGCTGGGACACTTGTTCCTAACCACTACGTCGCATATATCTCTCTTTGTCTTACTAATGCTGTTTGACGAGGATGAATAATCGAAAAGTCTATCTCATTCCTACTACCGAAAGTCCCATAGCTCCTTCTCGTTTCTTATCGGGGTAGTAGCTGTTCTTGTCATACAGCGTTAGTCTGAGAGAGAGAGCAAGAGCGTGCGCTCGGAGACGAGCAGTCCCCCACCAAGCTCCTTATTGCGCATGAGGGGCCTTGTTGGCGTCTCGCTTACACTAGTGCTGTGCAACAAGGATGCACCGAGCGACGCTCTGGCGTCTCGCTCACACTGTAGCGCTTTCTGCGTTGCACGCACAGGCCAAGATACGCGAGCAGGCGCCTCCCAAATTTCCTCTCTTACCTCACCGCACGGCGTCCACCGTTGTCACCATTAATGCGGTTGACTGTACATATAAATACTATCTAGGC
This sequence comes from Cephus cinctus, assembly GCF_000341935.2. Lineage (NCBI taxonomy): Eukaryota > Metazoa > Arthropoda > Insecta > Hymenoptera > Cephidae > Cephus > Cephus cinctus. The sequence goes on from NW_014333007.1 coordinate 43,354, forward strand.
TTCACGATACAAATATATAGAGCCTTATAAAAACGAAAAAAAAAAAATATTTAGCAGTCTTCGAAATAAAATATTTGTGCCAGTATTTCAGGTTACGTTATGTTAGCTTAGTCCTCCACGTGCGCACTGCTTTAAATCAACTTAAACTTTTTCAGAGACTGTACAGTCTGTAATACAGACAGGCTGCTACACTCGCCTGTGTCCTTGCTATCTCTCTTTGCACGTCCCCACCATTGCCGTACGCATTCTGGTATGATTAGAGTTCAGTGAGTCTGTCGCACTGAACTCTAACCATACATACGCTTGTATTCGGAGGTAACCGGTCAGCGTGTAGCTGTCTCACTCACTTCGTGGATGAGGTCCTTTGTCCTTTTCGAATTGAAGTGCGCATGTGGTGTACAAGCCCTGCAAAATTGTTGTCCCGCCGACATATTAGTGCCAACCGTAATCCGAAAGAAAAAGCACTGAAATACAAGTAAATATAAATCCTATCTAGGCTCCACGATATAAATATAGAGCCTTATAAAAACGACAAAAAATATTTGACAATCTTCGAAATAAAATATATGTGCCACTATTTCAGATTATGTTATGTTGGCTCAGTCCTCCCCGTGCGCACTGCTTTATCCCAGCTTAAAATTTTTCAGAGACTGTACAGTGTGTGATACAGACAGCCTACTACACTCACCTGTGTCCTTGCTACCTCTCTTTACGCGGCTCCCACCACTGCCGTACGGGTTCCAGTCATCGACATATAGTATTGGACTGCTCACTGTAGCCGCAGAAAGTGTAACCAGGAATAGAAAGAGAGAGCGAATCGTTAGGACCGTTCTGTCCTTTTCTATCATTTTTCTATTGGTCTAAGGTTTTCTGGATGGAAGGAGTTCAGCACTGTAATATGCAAAATAAGAACCATGTGAAATATTACTCCGCACATCTATAATGTACGTTGTTACAGTCAAATCCTGGAGACAGAAGTGATTATCAAAATTCAATATTACTAAAAAAAATGGTGATTCGCTGTCTTAAGTGTGGGCTATCGCGAGACCTGTATTTTGAGCCCAATACGATAAGCTTTCACAAGTAAGTACAGTAGAAATATAACCTTTCATTCTATGGTTAACATAAGATTAAATTAATTCTTAAACTTATAAAATATATAAATAAAGTTCATCATGAAACATACATTTTACTGCGCGAGGTGCCCTTATTCCTGATTCCGCTCCTGCCCAAGAGAAAGACAGAACGGTCCTAGCGATTCGCTCTCTCTTTCTATTCCCGGTTACACTTTCTGCGGCTACAGTGAGCAGTCCAGTACTATATGTTGATGATTCCAGTCATCGACATATAGCATGGACTACGCACAAGCATAGGAAAAATGGTTGGCTGATAGAAAAAGATGGCGACTGGTGGCGGCCAAGCCCTGTCCCTTTCTAATCAGCAGCCGTAGTACAAGAGTATAGAAAACGTAGGCAATGGGAGAATTAGAAAAGGAAAGCTACTGATCGCTACCTCAGTCCCTCTTTATCTATCCGAGCGGACATTTTTTCAAGAAGTTTGAAGTAGGGATCCCATAGTCCATGCTATATGTTGATGGTTCCAGTATGATTTGTGTCACAGACTTCTATATACCACTAGAACGCTAGCTCGCTTGGTGGCTGTGAGGCAAATTGGAGGGGAGATCGGACGCCACTTTTTGTATGGTACTCCAGGTGGGGCAAGTAAATAGGAAACGGCGATCACTTGTTCCGTGATTTCTATGTTTCCACGTTTTCCGAGCAGACGTATTTATGTACGTAAAATCGGAATGATAGGTAAAATAATTTGATAAATATAAAGAAACGAATCACATAAGCCGATGTCAAACAAGTGGAGGCACAGATCTTAAATATTACGAAAACTATATCACTTATAGTATGCCAAATAGCTAAGTGGATAAGATGTTGACTTAGTAAACGTAAGGTTCGGGGTTCGAATGGCGGTATTTTTTATCCGATTTACGGTAAAATTTCTAAAATAGCAATTAAAGTTCTCTCTTTCCTTTTTAAATATTAAAAGAGGAGAGTTTTGCTGGATATAATCACTAATTACACGCGCCAATGCCAATGTAATGCATTTGCCCCACTGAATAGTGTCGGGTGTCACACCGATACACTACCCACTCACAAATTTACCCTACAATAGATGGCGGCCAGTCCCCACCACTTCAAAAAATTTGCCTCACTTCTCTCAACGGCAGGATACTGGAAGCTAGCGATCTAGTAGTATATACAGAGATGAGTAGGGAGATTGCCAATGGGCCTGTTTTTGGTGGTTTCAATTTTACTCTGGTTTCAGCGCGCCACCTTAGCGGAGGGCCCTCGAAGCAGTTCCACGTTTTTGATTGGTCGAGTATATATAGTAATACTACGCGTGAGAATCTGGAGCTGTGTTTTGGCGTGTCGACGTGTCACCTGAACGAAACTCTCGAACTAGTTCCATATTTTTAATTGGTCGAATGAATTCGTGTGTTCCTCGAGATCCACAATATCAAACCGGGTAAACACTCAAATAGGGAGACTTGTATCCATCCTTTCTTACTGCATATTACATAACCGTAGTAATGAGGTAGTAAATTCTGCCGATATTAATTCCCTTAATATCCATATGAAGCTTTGTAAATAATAGAGTGAGCAAATAAAACTCTAAACAAACCCTTGAAAGTGGGTAACTACAGAAATATAAATTTTCCAATTTGTATAGCACAATAGCTCGGTAGAACACGTGCTTGGTGCTGGATTAACTTCCGCGAGTCTCGAGTTCGAAACTCACGTCTTGTCCCTTTTTTTTCTTTTTCTTAATTATCAACTATGCTTATTGGTTCACCTAGTTAACGGAAGATTCATTAAATATATGATTATATTAGTTTACAAATATTGTATTATATTACATCGTACACATGCAATAAATTGGTACATGAATCAGCGAACGTTTCTTCTTCCCAAGAGCCTACCTGTGACAATCACCTATGTTACGCTGTTTCATGTTTTAATAGCATAAATAATATTTAGACGGATAAAGAAGGCATTATGGAAAATTATCAAAAACAAAAATGCGCACTTATTAATCACGGGCATAAAATGATGAACATATAAAAATGAACCAACTATTTTCTATGGAGAAATGAAATAAATAATGTATCTGGTTAGGGATTTTTTTCATTTAATTTTTATCATTCATAGCTATGTAAAGGTAATATTTTTAATACATCGAATTATCAGAAAATTATGTCGAGGTAGAACATACTGATAGTTCGAAATATTAAAAATAAAATTATCTTTCCGTAGGCATCAATAAAAAAAATTGGCTAAATTGAATCAGGCTACTCAAAAATGTATAAACCTAAAAATTTCTAAGCAGATATACTATTTTCATTTTTTTTACCCGATATTAAAAAGTGCCATTTTTTGGGACATTTTTTACTACTTTTCTATTCGGCTGAATAATATTTAAACTATCAAAAAGTGAAACTCGAAATATTAAAAATAAAATTATCTTTCCGTAGGCATCAATAAAAAAAATTGGCTAAATTGAATCAGGCTACTCAAAAATGTATGAAACTAAACATTTCTAAGCAGATATACTATTTGTCTCATCTCATTTTTTACTGCTTTTCTATTCGGGTAAATAGTATTAAACTATTAAAAAGTGAAACAGCCTGTCATACGTGCGAGTCTTATTAAATTTTTTTGTAATCAGACCACGCCGCGCCCACGGCACAACAAAAAAACAAAAACATGAAATGAAGAAATGTATCTATGTTACGCATCTATGTAACGCAAAAGCGTTAACACTAGATTTACCAGACCAGTCATTTTGACTAGTCGTGCAATTTCAATTCAAAATTCCTACTACATATATCATTTGATTTCAGAAATGATGTTATGACTTTTGTAGCTATAAGTAGAGAATACATTTTATAAACTTAATGTTATTTTATATACATTAGTAATAAATATAATTTTTGTTATTGACATTTATACCAGTACCAGTCAAAATGAATAAATAGATGGTAAATCTGGTGTTAAGAGAACGAAACGAGATTTTTTCCATCGCTGTCAATTTTTCTCTTGCATCTTCATGAGAGTCCGTGTCGCAACAAGTGAGGCTGCCGACTTCCACCAGCTATGGATTATCGTATATGAAGAACATGAATTGGACGAGTTGGCAACGATTCAGCTTCGTAATCGTAATGTGCCGAGTTCGCGTCTAGAAACGGAAACTTTTTTTTCTTAACTTTTTTTAAAAATTTTTTTAACCCGGTGTTTCATGGCTCGCATGGGAGGGCGAAGTTAAAAAATAATGCAGTCCTAAGCAAACCACACGCGAAATAAAATATGTGTAGTTCAAGACATTGCATATGCAGTTTTATAACAAATACTTTATGCAATGACAAGTACACCTTGTATAGATATACTACGCGTGATATTCGTGAGCTCTGTGAGACGCATGGATTATACCAGGTGGCACTGTAAAGCGTGTGTTGTCTATTGTCGACGCGTCACCTGGACGGAGAAGCTTCGAACCATATCCACGTTTTTGATTGGTTAAGCGTATGTATCAGAGTACTCTAAGCAAACTCCAAACGTGTATAACAACTGAAATACAGTTTTCCCAATCTGTACGTCACGGTAACTAAATATCATACGTGCATGGCAACGAGTCAACGTGCGAGAGTCTCGGGTTCGAGACCCGATTATTATTACTTTTTTTTATTCATGAACAATGCTTATTGAATCTATTAATTAACTTGGAATGTAGCAAATGCATGATTACATTATACTATATGCATTTTATTATATTATACAGTCGTGTCTATTTTTATGCCGTTGATACGTTCCACAGAATTAATAAAAAATATAAGTGAAGTAGAAGGAGGAACCCGGAATTTTCATGAACCCTCAAAACCGCATTAAAAAGCCACCTGCAAATGAATTTTACCCATTGAAATGCCATATGTAGTGTGACGTGATTTTTCGAATCACGGTCCCAAGGCGGCTCCGGTTACCGATACAGATAACGTTCTCGATTTCTCGTTCCCTTCGGGTCGCCACCCTGCTCAGAAACTACGCTCTCGGGTTGATTCGTACAATTATGTCAAGGCTCTCGTAAGATTTCGTTATTGTTTAGTTGAGGTCGAGGTGCTCGAATCTGCCGTGGAGAGATAGT